>NC_041332.1:4023844-4091425 GCF_004354835.1 Perca flavescens
TGCAATACAATGTATCTTGTAGGATGAGCGAGTACAGCATTATCTGTATCTGTATTCGTTAACCATATGAATTATCTGTATCTGTATCTGTACTCAGACTGGGTGAGGCCTAACCCAGAAGTGGATGGGATTTAACCTGGAAGTGGGTTGGGTTGTCTTGAAATGGGTGGGCTTTAACCGGTATGTTATTTTAAGCATAGAGTTGATATGGGTTGATCAGAAATTGTTATATTTATTGCTGATTAGAATAATATAATATAGTTTTATACCACCACTAGCAACCCAATAAATTTAGGTGTGAGGGGGGCGCTGTGTGACTAGCCTATCACAGAAACGCAGACACAGTAAGCTACCCAATGAGGATTTTTATTCAAACCGAAAGACAGATATTGACTCGCATTACTCGGGATAATACTGTACCGGCAAAGGTGCTTTTATCTGTACCGGATATCAAGCTTTGGCCGAGTATCCGCCTAACTCTAGTATCTTGTTCTTTATTTAATCTGTGATTACTTATTTGCACAGAAACAGATTCTGATATTGTTCAACATCATTGGGTTGTTGTTAAGATGTTAACTTTTCTAATAAATCTACATTGTGAAGCAACACTTGGAAATAGTGATATTTTACAAAATACATCGAATTACAAGGATGTAGAGAACAGTGCGCCTATTGCAGACTTATATACTAAGGTTTTGGGCTAAATTTTTAATGTAGTCATAAGTCTAAGGCATGAAAATCCAGGGCTGACAATGAGTCCCACTCGCCGGACGGACAGTTGGCAGCCAATGACAGCAAGTCATTTGGGGCAATTGAGTTTACTTGACTAATGGAGAGACTTTACAGAGGGTCTTATTAACTAGGTCTGTGTGTGTGTTGGAAGGCAGAGGAGAGAAAGAAAAGAAATGCCAGAATGAAGCCTGAGGTTGAAAATGAAGTCATTTTCACGGATGTCAAACAGCAGACAGATAATGCTCTGAGCTGATATATATCTAACATTTTTCTAACAGATAAATGTGTATGGAATTTTCTGGGAAAAAAACCTAAATAGTTTTATATTTTTGTTAGATACAGAGTTTATTCTGTTTGCCCTGATTGCCAACATCTAGAAGAACACTTTTTAAAAAGCCAAAAGGAAGTAATTATTGTCATTAAAATCATCAGACACAAAACAGTTCCCAACAGGTCATGGAGGATTTGATTTTATCTCTGTGAATAATGTTTGCAGCCCATTAGTGGTTCCTTTAAAGGCGGTGTGTTGAACCCTCTGATGGAGAAGTTTGTTCACACCTGCATGGTAGTCAGATGACATCTCGACTAATGAGGTGTCACTGCTACAGAGAAGACAAATAAGCATCAGCATCAACCAATCAACAAATGATGTAATCATTAAGGAGCAGTAATGTTTTAGTTGATATTGTTTTTGACATGAATAGTAATTTAATTAATTGATTTTTTTTAGATCTTTCATTATAAAAAAAGGATTAAAATTACCATGTTAATGTAGAGGGGGGTCCAGTCACAAATCCAATAGAGAATCATCTCCGATCAGCTCCTCTCAGCTCTACAGTGTTTTAACTCACTGTTTTGGGTTTTTAAGGACCAAAACGCTCATGTTTTGGTCACCTCACAGTTTCATCAGCGTCCTTTTAGGACTCTCTAATAAATAAAAAAATGAAATAGATTAAGTTAGAGACTAGCTGGTGACTATAGTAGAGTCTTTAGCAGGTTAAGAGAGAGTCAGGCTGAAGAGCTGCAGGAGCGCAGCGGAAGGTGCATGAAGTAATTTCAAGTATAAGAGCCAAATTCCTCCCTAGGAACCGGGCATCATTTGCTGTTTGAAAATAAAGTAGTAGGGCGCCCGGTTAGCTGCTAATTGGTAGAGCATGCAACCCTAAACGAGGTTTTATTCCTCAATGCAGAAGTCTGGGGTTCTAATTTAACCTGCAGCAAGTTTCCTGCATATGTAACCCTCTCTCTCCCTTGCTGTCCTTGTGATTAAAAGATGATTATGATTGTGTTATGAAAAGCTTTGCATCAGATTACACACATGAATACAAATGGTTTTCTTTGGGCCTCCTGCTGGATACCTGCAGCAATCCTCCAAAAACATCCTGCTGGTTTCCTTGGTGACTTTGAGTGTACTCTGTATTATTATTTAGAATTTATCATTATTCCTTCCTCAGTAGATGACATGGTGCTCATATCAGCTGGATATCAGAGAATGTGTGTTGGGTGCAAGATTGTGGACCTTGTTTTGACCTTTTTCTTCCAGTTACTGGGTCATCATAGCACTGTATCTCAGAGTATTTGCTGTGGCTGTGTCTCAGGCTCATCTCATGCCATTCCTCACATTGCAGCTGTCACACCCAGGCAAAGAAATCAGAGCTGAAAAGCAGCCGGGACTTTGGTGTTCTTGTAGTTGTGCATCTAATATGTTTCCAGCCCATTACTGCTTTTATCTTGCAGCAGACAACTTGCTCACTGCTTCATATGCATCCTTAATGTTTTATTTTTTAAACTCTTGTCCAAACCCCTTTAGAAAAAGCAGGTGAACTCATTGTTACCTTTCAGATACTGCAGCCGGGTTCTTGTGAGACCAATATGCTATAGAGTGTGGGGGGGTAACAATCGATTCTTAGATGCATCGAGGTCCTCTCTAGAACACTGTTTGATTTCTTTTCTTTATTGTGTTTTTTTAAAAACTTTTTGTATATATACACATGATCTGATAAGAAATACAGTACATAAAATAATTAGGCAAAACACATATAAGCTGTTCATCTACTTTTTCACATTAAATCTTACCACCTCATGTTTCGTGTTCTAAGAAGTCAATTATCCACCTTTAAACATGACATGGAAGATTACTGTGAGAGAAGGTGACTTTCACAAGCATGTTTAAGGCTTCAAATAATCGAAAAGGCCTGTGCTTCAGCTTTTGCTTGTTGTGTATTTTGTCTCTGATGCTGCTGCATTTAAAGAACGAGTCATAAGCACCATATACTGTTTCTAAGTAATCACCCAGTGTAATGCAAGCTTTAAATTCACACATGTATGACAGTTATGCAGATTCTTTTTTCCCCCAAGGAACCATTTTTCTGTGTGATAGGAAACATTTTAACACAACAGAACAAAAGAGCTACTAAAGCTTTGTTTTTACTTCACTATGTTTGGACAAAGCATCATCTCTGTGATTTGTGTCCATTTTGTTGAAAACAGAAATAACAGGCCTCACAGCTCCTGTTTCACAGAGAAAAAAGATGCCCCTGAACAGCCACACTTTCATGTACTGTATTTGTTTCATGTGTAGTTTCCACTATAGATAAATGTATAACTTTTTCAAATTAAACTGTCCACACAAAAACATTGTGTTCAGCTATGGGACTAAATTAGTTTTAATCATTTCAGTTTAGTGCCACTCATATTTGATCCCTGGTATAACTTCTCTCTATGACACGAATATTGAAAGCACTATGAAGTCCTTTTGGCAAGAAGTTCAACAACAGGTAATTTTAAAAGAGAATTATCTATTGTTCATCAGATAAATGCAGGTACATTCCCAGAGAAACATGTAATCATAGGACAGAGAAAGTTCCATGTACTCTGTAATGTGATGGGTAGAAATATGACATTTATTTTATTAGAAAAAAGATCAGATTTAATGTCATTCATTCAATGTTTACATACCATCTATTCCTCTAGCTCTCAGTAGTGATGACTTCATGAGCTTCTTAAATTATAAAATTATAACAATTAGAGATAAAAGTCATCACCTTTTGCCCTCAACTTCTAACAGTTCACCTTTAAATGCAGGACCGCTAGAAAGAACGACTAGTCCCGACATATACTTAGACTGCTTTTTATCCTATAGACCTTCAACAATTAATGTTAAAGATATCCTCAGCTAAGTCATCTACCTGTCTCTTAGACCCCATCCCAACAAGACTACTCAAATTTAGCATTACCCGTGGTAAACACTTCATTACTAGATATGATCAATATGTCCTTATTAACAGGTTATGTACCGCAGTCATTTAAAAATAGCCTCTTCTGAAAAAAACCACCCTCGATCCTGAGGTCTTCGCAAACTATAGACCTATATCTAACCTTCCCTTTCTCTCCAAGATCCTTGAGAAGGTGGTTGATAATCAGTTATGTGATTTTCACATAGCAATAGTTTATTTGATGACTTTCAATCAGGATTTAGAAAGCATCATAGCACAGAGACGGCACTGGTGAAAAAAATTATTAACAACCTTCTAACTGATGCAGACAAAGGACTTGTCTCCATTCTTGTTTTATTAGATCTTAGTGCTGCATTTGACACTATTGACCATACCATCCTGTTACAGAGATTGGAACACTTAGTTGACATTAAAGGAATTGCTCTAAGCTGGTTTAAGTCCTATTTCTCTGATCAATCTCAATTTTATAATGTTAATGATAAATCCTCCAAGCACGCTAAAGTTAGCCATGGCGTTCCACAAGGCTCAGTGCTTGGACCAATTCTATTCTCCTTATATTGGGAAATGGCATTCGAAAGAACCAGTGGCCCTGAAAAGCCTGCCAAATGTCCGGGTTTAGCCTTCCCTAATAGTGTGCCATTTTGGCATAAAGTCAATGGGTAGTTGGTTCTTCTCAAGTGTTTTGACTCTTTAAAATTCCCCTGCTTGGAGTGCCAACTACGTGGCAAAAGTGTAAACGCTAACTCGATAGCTCCATGGCTACTCCCACACTAAGCGAGTCCCCACTCCCCAGGGGATTTCATGTTTATTCAGAGACACTCAGAAAGAAAGAAATTGCAGATCTCAAGGAAGAGATTCGTAGGGCTTTCAGAGGACCAAAAAAAACAGGATGCTTTACTAACGACCTGCCTGAACGTGGCTCACGACCAGTCGCTCCGGATTTCGTCTCTCACGGCGGCCCTCAGGACACGGAACACTGGGATCCATCTGCCTACCACCAGCACCCATCATCCGGTTCTACGCCCAACATCAAGGCGTCTTGGACTGAGGTAGTTTGCGGCCGTAAGAGGGCCTCAAATAGGGCTCCATCGCCTTCTTCATCCCCCCCGCCCGTCAGCCTTTCAATCGCTTCAGCGTTTGTCGTAGCTGGTGGCTGGTGGTCCAGGATCATGCCCGAGGACTGGGGCTGCTGGAGCCCACGCCGTCGGCAGCTGGTGGAGTGGCTGTCGCGGTCTGTACGACCCTCCCGGTCTCGGATTATCGCGGTTCCCAGCGATTCAACGCCTCCAGAGCCGGCTGGTCAGCTGTCGCCCACTGGAGAAGACTGCTGTCTCTCGTCGGAAGCTAACAAGAGATGGGGTGTTCAGACGATCTGGTACGCCGCTGCCTGGACCGGTCACACACCAATGTTCTCCAACAGAGTAAGCATTCTTCCTTTCCTTGTACAGTACAGGCCAAAAGTTTGGACACACCTTCTCATTCAATGCGTTTCCTTTTTATTTTCATGACTATTTACATTGTATCTTCTCTCTGAAGGCATCAAAACTATGAATGAACACATATGGAATTACGTACTTAACAAAAAAGTGTGAAATAACTGAAAACATGTCTTATATTTTAGATTCTTCAAAGTAGCCACCCTTTGCTTTTTTATTAATAAGGGAAATAATTCCACTAATTAACCCTGACAAAGCACACCTGTGAAGGTAAAACCATTTCAGGTGACTACCTCATGAAGTTCATTGAGAGAACAACAAGGGTTTGCAGAGTTATCAAAAAAAAAAAAAGGGTGGCTACTTTTCCTGCTTCCTGCTTCTTACAGTGCAGACGCTCTACTGCTTGCTCCTGCTTCTGCTTGCATATTTCTGCTGATAATCTTGCTTTTCCTCTGAGAGAAACTATGAGCAGCGGCTCTTGGATACTTATAAATCACTGGACTATACATTTTTGTAGACATAGTAGGCTATTGTCATATTTGAACATTTTCTGCGTGGAGCGTGGCCTACCAATAGCTCAAGCCTGTCCTAAAGTGACTGTAGCTAAAGCTAATTAGCAGCAAGATGCCACCCTTCTCCATAGAGGACTACTACAAACTCCTTCAGAAGATTGCAGTTCTGGAAACCAAAATGTACCGGTTAGAAGTAAACGTGGAAGTGAACGGATCATGGAAATGTCACCACTTTACCACTGAACCAAAACAATGGACAAAAGCATGCTAACACACGGCTAACTAGCACCAGCAAGACCACAAAGAAACAGGAGGGCTGTGGAACGGATAATAAATCTACAAGCGGTAGTCCTTCCTGGAACTCTTTTGGTGCAAAGCCTAAGAGTAAATCATTTTCCTGGGAAATGGGAGGACGACTAACGGGCAGGGCACAGCGCCCTGAGATTTGTGATATGACCGGCTGGCCTGCATTACCACCCAGGCAGAGTGCCTCTTCAACCCCCTGTACTTAGTAGGACACAGCCGTGGACAACTGCAAAAGGGAAAACCACCAACAAAATGCCTCCCCAACAAATGAGTGTGCAGGTGAAGAACAGATTTACTCCTCTGCTGCAGGACCCTGGACATGACCTGGATTACGCCTCGTCACACAGCAGGGTAAGGGCTGAGAGCAATTCTAAAAGTAAAAGCTACAGGAAAGCTAATGACTGGGCCCCAAACTCTGATTATGGGTGACTCTGCTGTGAAAGATATAAAATGCAGTAAAAACACCAAAATACTCTGTTTTCCCAAAGACATGGTGTCTGACTTGACCCAAAGAATCCCAGATATCGAGCACACCCAACTGTATTATACTGCATATAGGGTCAAATGATGTTGTAAAGCAAGTCTCTGAAGTGCTGAATCGTGACTTTATGAATCTGCTGAACACAGTCAGCTCCCCTAACGCAAAGGTGTTTATCAGTGGCCCTATACCGCCAGTCAGAAGAGGAGCTGAGAGATTCAGCAGACTGCTGTCACTGAACAGATGGCTTTCAAATGCATGTACCAACCATTCTCTGCAGTTCATTGACAATTTTAACATTTTCTGGGGCTGCAGACATCTTTTTAAAGCAGATGGACTCTTCCTTAACAAGCCAGGAGTAAAGCTGTTCACCTCTAGCCTACTTTACTTTCTGCGCCCACACATCTGCTCATTTTGCCAAAGACACGAGACAAAGATGAACCAAAACAAGAGGAAGACACAACAAAGTGCGGCAGTGATCCACTACAGCCCCCACCTGAGCAAGGATGAGAAATCTCAACCCCCCATCTCACCGTCCAACACTCCTCAAACCCCTTTGACAACCACGAAAGCTTTGAGGACCTCTTTAAGGATACGCCGCCTCCCCTTTCCCCATCCCCATGTTGGAGTTCACTGACCAGATGAAGCAGCTGGTAAATGCTGGAACCAAGTATGCCCCCTTCCTTCTCCCATCGTAAACGCCAGGCACCTATCCCTCCTCAAGGACGGCAGTTAACTCCTTCTCACCAAACGGATAAGGATGCTTATGTGCTAAATGCAGTAAGCATTAACTGATATGGGCCGGGTCCAGGCTGCACGCCTAGTAGCACTCATGACTCTTTCCAAGACAAGGCTGGGCCCTACGTGACAGATTCTTCCACAATTTATGTTGTGATAGGTAATCGAAAAGAATGGTGAATAAGCACGTAACTGCAAACTTTGCAAATTTAGCATCCATTCCTCGTCAGCCACAGTCTGTCCCAAAAATGAAAACACACTAACACTGGCACTACTAAACGTTAGGTCTTTGGCGGGAAAATCATTTTTAATCAATGATTTTATTATTAAGCACAATCTTGATTTTATGTTTTAACTGAAACCTGGTTGGACCATAATAACAGTGCTGCTGTTCTCATTGAGTCAGCCCCCCCTAACTTCAGTTTTATGAGTGAGAATAGAGTGAATAAGAAAGGAGGTGGAGTTGCCATTTTGTTTAATGACTCATTCCGATGTACGCAATTATCTTATGGAAATTTTGCTTCTTTTGAATATGTGGCTCTTCAGCTAAGATCCTCCCCTCAAGCTATACTTCTAAATATCTACAGGCCACCTAAATACTGTGCAAACTTCTTTGACGATTTTAATGAACTGCTGTCTATAATCTGTATTAACTTTGACCGTGTAATTATTGCTGGTGATTTTAACATTCATGTTGACAACCCCCAGGACCGAGGGACCAAAGAACTGTGATGTGTTTTTGAGAGCTATGGACTGACTCAGCATGTGACACAGCCCACGCACAATAAGGGGCACACTCTGGACTTGATTATCTCCAAGGGTCTAAACATTTCCAAGGTTGTGGTGACTGATGTTGCTCTCTCTGATCATTCCTGTGTTTTCTTTAACGGCACTATCTCTGTGTCCAAAAGTGTTCAAACAAAGTTAATCAGAAAACGGTATATCACTGAAAACACCAGTGAATCATTCATTCAGCTTTTCTCCTCTACACCCGCCCTCACTGGGGCCTCAGCGACTGAGCTTGTAGATAATTTCAACTATAAAATTACAAATGTTATTGATGCTATTGCTCCCACTAAGGTCAAAGCTGTCTCTGGTAAGAAAAGATCTCCATGGAGAAATTTTATAGTTGTGAGAACAGAAAAAAGTGTGTCGAAAAGCTGAACGCAGTTGGCGAAAATCTAATCTCCAGATCCATTATAACACTTATAAAGACAGACTTTGCATTTATAATCTGGAACTAAGAAATACAAGGCGGTCCTTTTTCTCTGACATTATCGCCAGAAACAATAATAATTCACGTGCTTTGTTTGCTACTGTTGATAGATTAACAAACCCTCCAGTACCAATAGCATCTGAACTGTTGTCTACCAAGGCTTGCAATGACTTTGCCTCCTTCTTCACAGACAAAATTCAGAAAATTAGACAAACAGTCAGTGCTTCCATATCAAGTACAGGATATGTGTTGTCACAGTGTGCACGCAAAACAAATTCCAACATGACACAATTTCATACGATCAACCTTAAAAACCTGGAGGACATTATACAACATCTGAAAACCTCCTCCTGTTGCCTTGATATTCTACCAACGGGTGTTTTCAAAAATGTTTCGAATTGTTTGGCTTCTGATCTTCTACAGATTGTAAACACGTCTCTGCTCTCAGGTATCTTCCCACAGGCCCTGAAAACTGCAGTCATCAAGCCACTCCTAAAAAAGAACAATCTAGACACGTCACAAATGAGCAACTATAGGCCGATATCAAACCTTCCATTTTTAAGTAAAATCATAGAAAAAGTGTTTTTTCAACAACTCAACTTTTTCTTATCACTAAACAACAGTTTTGATGCCTTCCAGTCAGGTTTTCGACCACACCACAGCACCGAGACGGCTCTTGTTAAAGTCTTTAATGACATCCACTTAAACACAGATAATGGCAAAATTTCAGTCTTAGTATTACTTGATCTCAGTGCTGCATTTGATACGGTAGACCATGACATATTGCTTGACCGATTGGAAAACTGGGTTGGTTTTTCTGGCTCAGTACTAAAGTGGTTTGAATCCTATTTAAATAATAGGGACTACTTTGTGTCTATAGGTAATTATACATCTGAGCATACAAATATGATGTGTGGAGATCCCCAAGGCTCAGTTCTGGGGCCTCTTCTGTTCAACATCTACATGCTTCCACTGGCTCAGATTATGGAAAACAACAAAATAAGTTACCATAGTTATGCGGATGACACACAAATTTACATAACCTTATCACCAGGGAACTATAGCCCAATACAACAATTAAATAAGTGCATTCAACAGATTAATGATTGATGTGCCAGAACTTTCTTAAATTAAATGAAGAAAAACAGAGGTGGTTGTTTTTGGAGCAAAAGAGGAACGATTGAAAGTCAGCGCTCAGCTTCAAACGACAATGATAAAAACAACAGACAAAGCCAGAAATCTTGGTGTAGTCGTGGACTCAGACCTGAATTTTAAAAGCCACATTAACATAATTAAAAAATCAGCCTATTATCACCTTCACAATATTTCGAGGGTTAAAGGACTTATGTCTCAGCAGGATCTGGAAAAACTTGTCCATGCTTTTATCTTCAGTAGAATTGACTACTGTAACGGTGTCTTTACAGGTCTCCCTAAAAAATCAATCAGACAGCTGCAGCTGATTCAAAACGCTGCTGCTCGAGTCCTCACTAAAACCAAGAAAGTAGATCACATCACTCCAGTACTGAAGTCTCTACACTGGCTTCTAGTGCCTCAAAGAATTGATTTCAAAATACTTTTACTGGTTTATAAATCACTAAACGGTTTAGGGCCAAAATACATTACTGATCTGCTACTACATTATGACACCCCCAGACCTCTCAGGTCATCTGGGACAGGTCTACTTGTTGTCCCCAGAGTCAGAACTAAACAGGGGGAAGCAGCGTTCAGTTTTTATGCTCCACATATCTGGAACAAACTCCCAGAAAACTGTAGGTCCACTGCAACTCTCAGTTCTTTTAACACCAGGCTGAAGACATATCTTTTTAATGTTGCCTTTCTTTAAATAACCTATTTTTAACTGCTCTTTCTTTAAAATTCTTATACTGCACTGTACATTTTATTCTTGTCTTTTAATGATCTTAAATTGTTGTTAATTGTTTTAATGCTTTGAAATTGTTTTTAATTGTTTTCTAACTGTTTTTAATGTTTCATGTAAAGCACTTTGAATTGCCTTGTTGCTGAAATGTGCTATACAAATAAAGCTGCCTTGCCTTGCCTTGCCTTACTTTGAAGAATCTAAAATATAAGACATGTTTTCAGTTATTTAACACTTTTTTGTTAAGTACATAATTCCATATGTGTTCATTCATAGTTTTGATGCCTTCAGTGAGAATCTACAATGTAAATAGTCATGAAAATAAAGAAACACATTGAATGAGAAGGTGTGTCCAAACTTTTGGCCTGTACTGTACATCGGAAATTGTTACTGACTGCTCTCTTTCTGTCACCGGCCATTCACAATCCTCCGTTCCCACTTTTCCCTCCAAACACAATAATTATCGGTGATTCATTCTCCCGACGCATGCGATTCTTTAATGCGATCACACACTGCCTTCCAGGAGCTAAGGTTGCAGACATCCATGTTAAAATTGTGGACCTGATAACCTAATTTTCAACATCAATCAAGCGCATCGTGGTCCACTGTGGACATAATGACATGTCCTACCGTGAAAAAAACGCACAAAGAAAGATTTTAACACTCTTATTGACGTTTTAAAAGAGTACTGGGAAATCAGTTTTTATTTCGGGCCCACTTCCCTCTCTAGGTCAACACCTGGCTTCAGACTGCCTGCAATCTTCACAATATAGGGTTCATTGACAATTTTAATCTGTTTTGGGAACGTGGCTCTCTGTTCAGCAGGGATGGAATTCATCCGAAACGCACGGGGCAACCAGATCCTATGTAGAAATATACAGCATACCCTGCAGACGCAGTGGAATGACTGATGGTTTACCTCCCAAAAACACGCTCAAACACAATTCCCAGATACACTCTTCCATAACCTCCTCCTCCTCTATGACAACGCGTCTCCTAGTCCACAAAACAGCTATATCATTCCAGTTATTATTAGCAACAGACCACACAAAATGGTGAAGCAGCAATACAATAAAACACATTCAACTGCTAATATAGTAAATTTAGCGCTCATTCCCCGTCATCTACAGCCTGCCATAAGAAACGAGGCAGATATTTGCCTCAACACACTAACAATAGCTTTATTAAACGTCAGATCCTTAACAGGAAAATCATTTTTTATCAATGATTTTATTATTCAACATAATCTTGATTTTATGTTTTTAACTGAAACCTGGTTGGATCAGAATAACAGCGCTGCTGTCCTTATCAAGTCAGCCCCCCCTGGCTTCAGTTTTATGAATGAGAGCAGAGTTCATAAGAGAGTAGGCGGGGTCGCTATTTTTTTTAAAAACTCATTCATATGTACGCAATTATCCATTGGAAATTTCGTTTCCTTTGAGTATGTGGCTCTTCAGCTAAGGTCCAGTAATAGAGCTATATTTATAAATATCTACAGACCACCAAAGTACTGTGCAGCCTTTTTTGATGATTTTTGCTGAGCTACTGTCTATGATCTGTGTTGACTTTGACTGTATAATTGTATAACGGGTGATTTCAACATTCATGTCGACAACCCTGAGGATAGAGGTACAAAGGAACTGTATTGTATCTTTGATAATTATGGACTCAGCATGTGACTACAGCCACACACAACAAAGGTCACATCTTGGACTTAATTATTCTCCAAAGTTGTGGTGAATGATATTGCTCTCTCTGATCATTCCTGTGTGTTTTTAAATAGCTCTATAACTGTGAAAAAAATGGTTCATACAGAGGTAATCAGAAAATTATACATCACTGAAAGCATCAGTGAAAAATTCATTCAGCTTTTCTCGTCCACAACCGCCCCCTCTGGAGCCTCAGCAACCGAATAGTAGATAATTGTAGATAATTTCAACTGTAGAATTTAGATAGGTCAAAACAATCTCTAGCAAGAAAAAATCTCCATGGAGAAATGTCGCACCTGTAAGATTAGAAAAAAGAGAGTGTCGAAAAGCTGAATGCAGGTGGCGAAAAACAAACCTACAGGTCCATTATGAAATCTATAAAGACAGACTTTGTATTTTTAATGTGGTACTGAGAAATGCAAGGCGGACGTTCTTCTCTGAAATTATTTTAAAAAACTCTAATAATTCACGTGCTCTATTTGCTACTGTCGATAGGTTATCAAACCCTCCAGTACCAGTAGCATCTGACCTTTTGTCCACCGAAGCTTGCAATAACTTTGCCATCTTCTTTAGTGAAAAAATTCAGAAAATTAGACTTACAGTCAGTGCATCCATATCAGGTACAGGATATGTGCTGTCTCAATGTCTTCATATGACACAATTTCAAACGATTCACCAAGGTCAACTGGCGGAGATTATACAAAATCTGAAATCCTCTTCCTGTTGCCTTAATATTTTACCAACTGGCTTTTTCAAAAATGTTTCGAATTGTTTGGTCTCAGATCTTTTACAGATTGTAAACATGTCTCTTTTTAATTTGGTATCTTCCCACAGGCGTTAAAAACTGCAGTAATCAAGCCACTCTTAAAAAAGAATAACCTGGATACATCACTAATGGACAACTACAGGCCTATATCAAACCTCCCAATTTTAAGTACAATTATTGAAAAAGCGGTTTTTCAACAAATAAACCTTTATTGTCCCAAAAGAATATTTTGGATCCCTTACAGTTGGGTTTTCGGCCACATCATAGCACTGAGACAACTCTTCTGAAAATCTTTAATGATATCCACTTAAGCACAGATAGTGGCAGAACTACAGTCTTAGTTTTACTACATCTCAGTGCTGCATTTGACACCGTTGACCACCACATATTATTAAACAAACTGGAAAACTAGGTAGGCCTTTCTGGAACAGTACTACAGTGGTTTGAATCCTATTTAAAAATAGAAATTACTATGCATCTGAGCATACAAGTTTGACGTGGAGTTCCACAAGGCTCCATCCTGGGGCCTCTACTGTTTAATATATACATGCTGCCCCTAGCTAAAATCATGGAAAACAACAACATAAACTATCACAGCTATGCGGACGACACACAGATTTATATAACCTTGTCAACCGGAGACTACAGTCCAATACAACACCTGGCCAGGTGCATTGAACAAATCAATGAATGGATGTGCCAGAATTTCCTAAAATTAAATGAAGATAAAATGGAGGTGATCATTTTTGGACCAAAAAATGAACGATTAAAAGTCAATGCTCATCTTCAATCAACAATGTTAAAAACAACAGACAAAACAAGAAATCTTGGCATAATTATTATTGACTCTGACCTGAATTTTAACAGCCACATTAGGTCAGTAACAAAATCTGCCTATTATCATCTTAAATATATAGCAAGGGTAAAAGGACTTATGTGCCAACAGGATTTGGAAAAACTTATCCATGCTTTTATTTTCAGTAGACTTGACTACTGCAACGGTGTTTTTACAGGTATTCATAAAAAGTCTATTAAAGGGAAATTTCACTGCTGGAAAGCAGAATATATCTTTAAATTGGGTCACTTATGTAGTAGAAATGTGAAAAGAAAATTGAAATTGGTGCCTTCTAGGCCAAGATAAGCCAGAAAATGTGTTTTTGGCTCATATGGATGAAAGACACCAAATCCCAGAATGCACTTGTTTTGCTGCTGTATGAGGCCACTCCCTAGCCACGCCTACCCTTTACAGACAGACAGTGAGATGATCAACTCAACAAGTGTGTTTTATTGTCATTTTAACCATATACACAAAATAACATTTCGCTTTGGCCCAAGTGGTGTTACACATTTAAAAAATGCTTTTTTTTTGCCACAGCTGATACATTATCCGGACTTCTTTCAGCGGATTGATTGATAGCTCCAGAGTGAACAGAACTGTGTCCATGGCAACGCTCTGCTATGCATGGCAACGGTGTGTTATCCTTAGCAGCGGTCTGTTATCAAGAAATAACAGACCGAATTCTACATTAGAATTCAACCAAGCCATGTAATAAAAGAAGGCTAACTCATAGCTACTAGCATTAGCTCTTGGTGGGCTGTGGTATAAACATCGAGTATAAACACAGCCGTACATTTGCGTGGGATGTAGTTAGAATTGTCGGCATTTTACAGTCACAAACTCCACCAGCAGTTAGTTGGATACAAATCACCCCATTTCTGCAACAGGCAGTCCGGGGTAACACAGCGCACCTCCACTAGTAGTCTTACCCGTTGACAGCAGGCTGGATTGTCCACAGCAATATTTCCACAACAACAAAAACACAGCACAGCCGTCTCTGAACTCACGTTGGGAGTTTCGTTGAAGTTGGATGTAGTCCAGTTTGTTTAATGAGCGGACACTTGCAATCAGGATTGGTGGAACAGGTGGCTGGCTAGCTTTCCACTGGCACACTCGTTCAACGCTCCCCACTGATGAGGTCTCTTTACCGGCCAGAGGCATCGAGCAACACTGCTGGTCTCCGTGCAGGCGGCTCGCGTAGTGTGTCGAGTATTGCGCCTGTAATAAAGTGTCCTGCATATTCTCCCATGTGTTCCAATGTATCCCGGTGGTACACGTGATCGGTAGTTTGAATGCACATAATTGTTGTTGTAAAATTTCCGTCGGGATGAACAGTTTCTGCTCCTGCTGTGAAGCTAAGCAAGGATTCAAGATGGCTGACACTCGTTTTTTCCTCGGCAATCTCCGGAAAAATCCGACAGTCCAACCCCCTTTGGACTATGCGGAAGTGGCTCCTAATACAGGCATACAGGCTGTAGTCTTTTGCCTCTGGGCAAAAAAGCCTCAGATGGCAATAATCGTCATTTTACGTCATTTGAGGGTTTTTTCCAGACCCACAATACAGAGATCTCCCCTCTCAGGGGACATGAGGGAGGGAAGAATGGTCATTCAAAAATACCGGGTTTCTACTGATACAAAAGATTAATGCTAGTGAAGTTTCCCTTTAAACAGCTGCAGCTGATTCAGAACGCTGCTGCACGAGTCCTTACCAACACCAAAAAAATAGATCACATCACTCAAGTTCTGAAGTCCTTACACTGGCTTCCTGTGCATCAAAGAATAGATTTCAAAATACTCATGTTAGTTTATAAGTCACTAAACGGTTTAGGACCAATTTACCTTTCGAATCCGCTACTACACTGTGAGCCGTTGAGATCCTTGAGATCATCAGGGATGGGTCTGCTTGCCATCCCCAGAGTCGGAACAAAAAAGGGGGAAGCTGCGTTCAGCTTCTATGGTCCATACATCTGGAACAAACTACCGCTAAACTATAGGTCGGCACCTAATCTCAGCTCTTTTAAATCAAGCCTGAAGACCTTTTTTTTAACACTGCCTTTTCTTAATTCATTTTTGTATTTAAATTTTAAATTTTATTTTTATTCATTCATTTTTTATAACTGTTTCTTCATCTGTTACCAATGTGTATGATATTTTTAACTGTGTCTTTATGTCTTGTGTAAAGCACTTTGAATCGCATTGCTGCTGAATTGTGCTATACAAATACAATTGCCTTGCCTTGCCTTGCCTTATATATGCTTCCTCTTGGTAATATTATTAGGAAACACACAATTAACTTTCACTGTTATGTGGATGTCACCCAAATATACTTGTCAATCAAACCAGACAAAACTAGTCAGCTAGCTAAACTTCAAGCGTGCATTAAAGATATAAAATCCTGGATGACCTATAATTTTCTGATGTTAAACTCTAACAAAACTGTTATTGTTAGTTATTGTGCTGGGCCCTAAACACCTCCGAACCTCATTATCTAAAGATATAGCTACTCTGGATAGTATTGCCCTGGCCTCCAGCACTACTGTCAGGAATCTAGGGTTTATTTTTGATCAGGATATATCCTTTAATGCCCATCTAAAACAAACATCGAGAACAGCCTTTTTTCATCTTCGTAACATTGCCAAAATTAGGAATATCCTGTCTATAAACGACACTGAAAAACTAGTCCATGCATTCGTTACTTCCAGGCTGGACTATTGTAATTCCCTACTGTCAGGTTGCTCAAATAAGTCCCTTAAGACTCTCCAGCTGATCCAGAATGCTGCAGCACGTGTTCTGACGAGAACTAAGAAAAGAGATCATATTTCTCCTGTTTTAGCTTCTCTGCATTGGCTTCCTGTAAAATACAGGATTGAATTTAAAATCCTCCTGTCCTACAAAGCTCTAAATGGTCAAGCACCATCATGGGCCCTATCTTGCACTCAGCGCAATTGCCTTTTTACACCGATGCATGTATCATTCCTATTTTGCACCCGACGCACAGCGGACTTTTCCCTCCACAGACGCACGTCGGTAAAATAGGCAATGTATTTGTGCTCCTGGGGCCGGTTCAGCGAAAAGAGGAGGCGTGTTCCGGCGCAAACGGTACTTGGTGCTATTTTGCAGTTTCAGAAACCAATTCCGCCACTGACCAGGAAAAACCTGGTCTAAAGTCAGTAGCGCGTTAGTCAGATGCTATTTTAGGGGCGCGTGCTTGGCCATAATGTAGCGTGTGCACAACGCGCATACACTTCTCTTATCTAAACGGACGCAGCAGTTCCCATTTTTGCAAACCATACATAATTACAAAGAAAAATATTACTGAAAATGCGCTTCAGGTGTTTGGATCGGTCAGGAGGCACTTTACAGTACAGTCCTCAAAAAGTCCCAGCATTCTTTGTGGCTTGTTGTGATTTACACAACATTTCCATGAATCATGGATGTGTTGATGACATATGAGACATAATGAGGAAATATTAGAGGACTTAAGGAGACGTGGTGTTGAACTACGGTGGGATTGGACACTCCGGCGGAATCTGGTCCGGGAGTAATGCGCGATGCGTTCCTGATGGAGCGGATGGACGGAGATGGAGTGGGGGGAGGAGGAAGGGGCACAACAGGTGCAGGTGGTGCGTTTGGAGGCCCACGCTCCATGGCTGCAGCAATCCTCTCCAGACTTGAGGAGATGCGCCCGAGGGGCCGCAGCAACATCGCCACCCGGCCAAGACGGGCATTTATTACTTTGCCGCATCCCGGACAGCTCCCGCTGGCGTGCGCCAGGCAAATCCTCCGTTATAATAGCAATCCGCCATGGAACAAGCGTGCCTGCTCTTAAAGGGAATGTGAGATGACGCTCTGATTGGTTTATTATACGTTACGCTCAAACCCCACCTAGCTACTTCAGACCAACCCATTTTAGATTTGCATCGGGCGCAAGACTCATTCATCCCGCCGGTATAATAGCAACAGCGCTCGAGATCCGCCCACAAAGCTACTTGCGTTTTGCGTTTCATACTTGCGTTTCAGATCGTAAAAATAGGGCACAATATCTAGAAGACCTCCTAATACCTTATTGTCCCACTAGAGCACTGCGCTCCCAGAATGCAGAGTTACTGGTGGTACCTAGAGTCTCTAAAAGTAGACTGGGAGCCAGAGCCTTCAGTTATCAGGCTCATCTCCTTTGGAACCAGCTCCCGATCTGGGTTTGGGGGGCAGAAACTGTCACCTCATTCAAGAATGAACTTAAAACTCTTCTATTTGATAAAGCTTATAGTTAGGGAGTGAGGAGTTGCAGTGTCCACCTAACTGGCCCACCTGCTTCTCTTCATAATTGTTAGATTAATAATATATAACAAAAGTAGAGGAATGCAGGCCAGCCAAGCCCGATCCGGCAGGGGGAGAGTTCAAAGCCCGAACAGGCTACCTCTCCTTATGACCTGTCTCTCTTAGTTACGCTGTTATAGTTTTAGACTGCCGGGGAACTTCCTTCCTTCCTTTGACACACTGAGCTGCTCTCTCTCCCTTTCTCTTACCATTTGTCTGCATCCCGTCCCAGAAATGCTTGTTACTAATCCTAGCTTCTGGGGAGTTTACACCGCCTACCAAGAGCCTGGGTCTGTCCGAGGTTTCTTCCCAAGAGGGAGTTTTTCCTCGCCACTGTCGCGCTGCTTGCTCTTGAGGGAATTACTGTAATTGTTGGAATTGTTGGGGCTTTGTAAATTATAGAGTGTGGTCTAGACCTACTCTATCTGTAAAGTGTCTCGAGATAAGTCTTGTTATGATTTGATACTATAAATAAAATTGAATTGAATTGAATTGTTCAAGCATGATACAGAAGGGGACGTAGTTCCGTAAGGAAAAAAAATAAAAAATCACTATTATTTTCAAATGGGACTCTAATCCCAGTCTTGTGGGTGACAGTCCTGTGATTGTTTGATGAATTTGAAAATACAACCACCTGCTGGATAACAAGTCATAAAACATATTACTTTGACTTTTTCCTCTAATGTTTATATTTGTCCAAATCACAGATAAAGGTGAAAGTGTATCCTAACTCTAACGTATAAGTGAACAGCCACAGTAATACATACAACAAGGGCCTTAAGTCAACACCCAACCATGCGCCAAATACAGGTGAATTTTGTCATTGGCGGGTAAAACTGTGAGTCTACCTGCCACGTCGGCGGGTAGAATAATGCTGGTGCATTTCCTGTATTTCACCTTCAACAGGCAAAACATTGGCTGGTAAAAAGCCTGAGTGGCTGGTGGCCAAAAAAGTTAACTTCAGGCCCTGTTTACAATCATATGGTATTAAAAATAAAACCTGCATGAAAATAGTCTTCAGCAAGTTAAATGAGGCAAAGTTTGTGTAAAACTGAAGTGCCAAAACTCATCTCCCAGTAGATCAGTGTTTGATGGGCTAAATGACCATTTATTTTGTTGTGTATAGTGGGCATCGTCAGACACGCAAACAATCAGGTCCCGTGAGATTTGATTTGCCTCTGGGTGAACAATGTTTTGCAGCCCATTAGTGTCTCCTAAAGGCGGTGTGCTGAACCCCTCTGGACAGGAAGTTTGTTCACACCTGCATGGGTTAGTCAGATGATGACATCTCGACCAATGAGGTGTCACTGCCAGCAGAGGTGTGAAGACAAACAAGCATCAGCATGAACCCATCAACATATGATGTAATCATTACTGAACAGGACTGTTTTTACGGTTGATATTGTGTCTGAGAATGCAATAATTTAATCAAATTGGAATTTTTTAGATTTAAAAAAAGGGATTCAATTACCATGTTTAATGTGAGAGGGGTTGCTGCCAGTCACAAATCCACAGAGAATTATCTCCCTCCTGGTATTTTAGTTTTAAGACTCAAACCTTTACTGATATGGTTCACTTTCACAGCTCTAATGATAATAATAATAATTCCATACATTTATATTGCGCTTTATCATAGACCCTCAAAGCGCTTCGGTGGGGGGACTACACTCTACCACCACCAATATGCCTTACCATGCCAGACGCTCACCTCTCATCAGAGTCCATTTCAGGACTCTAAAACCCACTGTACCAAAGAGTCTGGTGTAGCTCAGCAGCAAATAGACAGTTAGAGACCAGCTGGTGAATAAAGTGGAGGATTTAGCGGTGATTTGGAGGTGATGCTTCTCCGTGAACCATCACCATCGTGGTGGAGAGGTTTGTGTGTCTCTGTGAACCTGAGGGCTGTGTTGTCTGGAGCTTTGTGCTCCTGGTAGGGTCTCCCAAGGCAAAGTGGTCTCAGGTGAGGGGCCAGACAAAGAATGGTTCAAAAACCCTATGGAAAAACAAGGTAGAGATGGAGTGACCCTGCCCGGAGGAAGCCGGGGCCCCGTCTGGAGCCAGGCCCAGACGGCGGGCTCGTCAGCGAGCGCCTGGTGGCCGGGTTTGCCACGGAGCCCGGTCGGGCACAGCCCGAACAAGCTACGTGGCTCCCATCTCTCCAGCCCATGGGCCCACCACCTGTGGGAGGAACCGCTGGGATCGGGTGCGATGCCACATGGGTGGCAGTGAAGGTCAGGGGCCTCGACGGACCAGACCCGGGCGGCAGACACTGGCTCTGGGGGCGTGGAACGTCACCTCTCTGTGGGGAAGGAGCCGGAGCTGGTGCGGGAGGTGGAGCGCTACCGTTAGATCTGGTGGGGCTTACCTCTCACGCACAGTCTCGGTTCTGGAACCGTACTCCTGGATAGGGGTTGGACTCTTTTCTTCTCTGGAGTTGCCCAGGGTGTGAGGCGCCCGGGCGGGTGTGGGGATACTCACAAGCCCCGGCTGAGCGCCCGCTGTGTTGGAGTTTACCCCGTGGACGAGAGGGTCGCCTCCCCACGCCTGCGGGTTGTGGGGGGAAAACTCTGACTGTTGTTTGTGCATATGCACCAAACAGGAGTTCGGAGTATTCGGCCTTCTTGGAGACCTTGACTGGAGTCCTGCATGGGGCTCCAGTGGGGGACTCCATTGTTCTGCTGGGGGACTTCAACGCACACGTGGGCAATGATGGAGACACCTGGAGGCGTGATTGGGAGGAAAGGCCTCCCTGATCTAAACCAGAGTGGTTGTTTGTTGTTGGACTTCTGTGCTAGTCATGGATTGTCTATAACAAACACCATGTTCGAACATAGGGATGCTCATAAGTGTACCTGGTACCAGAGCACCCTAGGCCGAAGGTCAATGATCGATTTCATAATCGTTTCATCTGATCTGAGGCCGTATGTTTTGGACACTCGGGTGAAGAGAGGGGCAGAGCTGTCAACCGATCACCATCTGGTGGTGAGTTGGGTCAGGGGGTGGGGGAAGACTCTGGACAGACCTGGTAAGCCCAAACGTGTAGTGCGGGTAAATTGGGAACGTCTAGAGGAGGCCCCTGTCCGACAGACTTTCAACTCACACCTCCGGGCGGAGCTTTTCGTGCATCCCTGTGGAGGCTGGGGCATTGAACCCGAGTGGACAATGTTCAAAGTTTCCATTGCTGAAGCTGCGGCAAGGAGCTGTGGTCTTAGGGTCTTAGGTGCCTCAAGGGGCGGTAACCCACGAACACCGTGGTGGACACCGGTGGTCAGGGAAGCCGTCCGACTGAAGAAGGAGTCTTTCCGGGATATGTTATCCCGGAGGACTCCGGAGGCAGTTGCAGGGTACCGAAGGGCCCGAAGGGCCCGAAATTTTGAACTGAGCCATGTTGGTTTTTGAAAAAGCAGAGTTTTCAGGATGAAACGGATCATTTTTTGTTGGAGAAGACATGGAGAAGGACTTTCGGTCGGCACCAAAGTGCTTCTGGAAAACTGTTTGCCACCTCAGGAGGGGGAAGCGGGGAACCATCCAAGCTGTGTACAGTAAGGATGGGACATTGTTGACCTCAATTGAAGAGGTAATAGGGCGGTGAAAGGAGCACTTTGAGGAACTCCTGAATCCGACTAATACGCCCTCTATGTTAGAGGCAGAGCTGGAGGATAACGGGGGATTGTCGTCGATTTCCCAGGCGGAAGTCACTGATGTAGTCAAACAACTCCACAGTGGCAAAGCCCCGGGGATTGATGAGATCCGTCCAGAAATGCTCAAGGCTCTGGGTGTGGAGGGGCTGTCCTGGTTGACACGTCTCTTCAACATTGCATGGAAGTGTGGGACGGTGCCAAAGGAGTGGCAGACTGGGGTGGTGGTTCCCCTTTTTAAAAAGGGGGACCAGAGGGTGTGTGCCAATTACAGGGGTATCACACCTCTCAGCCTCCCTGGTAAAGTCTACTCCACGGTGCTGGAAAGGAGGGTTCGGCCGATAGTCAAACCTCAGGTTGAGGAGGAACAATGCGGATTCCGTCCTGGTCGTGGAACAACGGACCAGCTCTTCACTCTCGCAAGGATCCTGGAGGGAGCCTGGGAGTATGCCCACCCAGTCTACATGTGTTTTGTGGATTTGGAGAAGGCGTATGACCGGGTCCCCCGGGAGATACTGTGGGAGGTGCTGCGGGAGTATGGGGTGAGTGGGTCTCTACTCAGGGCCATCCAATCTCTGTACGACCAAAGTGAGAGCTGTGTCCGGGTTCTCGGCAGTAAGTCGGACTCGTTTCAGGTGAGGGTTGGCCTCCGCCAGGGCTGCGCTTTGTCACCAATCCTGTTTGCAATATTTATGGACAGGATATCGGGGCGTAGTCGGGGTGGGGAGGGGTTGCAGTTCGGTGGGCTGGGGATCTCATCGCTGCTCTTTGCAGATGATGTGGTCCTGATGGAATCATCGGCCTGCGACCTTCAGCACTCACTGGATTGGTTCGCAACCGAGTGTGAAGCGGTTGGGATGAGGATCAGCGCCTCTAAATCGGAGGCCATGGTTCTCAGCAGGAAACCGATGGAATGCCTTCTCCAGGTAGGGAATGAGTTGTTCGCGAGTGAGGGGACAATGGAGCGGGAGATTGGTCGGAGACTCGATGCAGCGGGTGCGGTATTGCATTCAATCTATCGCACCGTTGTGACGAAAAGAGAGCTGAGCCAGAAGCAAAGCTCTCGATCTACCGGTCAGTTTTCGTTCCTACCCTCACCTATGGTCATGAAGGCTGGGTCATGACCAAAAGAACGAGATCCAGGGTACAAGCGGCCAAAATGGGTTTCCTCAGGAGGGTGGCTGGCGTCTCCCTTAGAGATAGGGTGAGAAGCTCAGTCATCCGTGAGGAGCTCGGAGTAGAGCCGCTGCTCCTTCGCGTCGAAAGGAGCCAGTTGAGGTGGTTCGGGCATCTGGTAAGGATGCCCCCTGGGCGCCTCCCTAGGGAGGTGTTCCAGGCACGTCCAGCTGGGAGGAGGCCTCGGGGAAGACCCAGGACTAGGTGGAGGGATTATATCTCCAACCTGGCCTGGGAACGCCTCGGGATCCCCCAGTCAGAGCTGGTTAATTTTGTTCGGGAAAGGGAAGTTTGGGGTCCCCTGCTGGAGCTGCTCCCCCCGCGACCCGACACCGGATAAGCGGACGAAGATGGATGGATGGATGGATTTAGCAGGTACAGAGGGTTGCAGTGCTGCCAGAGTGCACCAGAATGTATGGAAGGGGCCAATTGAGCAAAGCATTAAATGAGGACACAAAGTATAACAGCGCCAAATTCCGTGTAAGAAAGCAGGTTGGGGTGGTGGATGGGTCAAAAAACCACAGGACTTTCAGCCAGGTGACCGGGACCGTGTCTTGTTTGAAAACAAAAGTAGTGGGGTGTATTTTCTTACCAACTATAGGGCGTTAATTCATACAGTGCTCCTATGGGTCGTATTAGAGGGTAGGAATGAAGAAAATAAAACTGATATTGTCATATGGTTTGGAAGACTTGTTGGACCCTTTAATATCCTACTGGTTCTACTTCTGCATCTTTTGGTCCTGCAGGGTGGGTGGTGAACATCCAGTGGTGTTATCTATTTAGTGCTTAACAACAAGACTTGTCGCCAAATTCAATCAGACTGCAATGGAGAGGATATATGAGAGGTGGGAAGGCAAAAGGCTTGCTGACTGTTTGACTATGCCAGCAGGCCGAGAATCAGAATAGTTATAAGTCAATCAGGAAATCAAGCAGGGGGCTAGTGGTCAACCTGCTTGACTCCAGAGAGGTACTAGAGGGCCCATGAAGACACTGGAGGTCTGGGAGCAGAGTTTGGAAGATTTAGAGGAGACTGGAACAGGCTAAAGAGAGCCAGGTTCTGGAGCAGAGCTTTCACCTGAAGAATGCCACTTATTGGCCAAACTCTGGCACCACTCACAGATGGCAGTGAAGAGCGCCAGGAAGTAGTGCGCAGGTGGATGGGAGACCGATAATAAAGGGCGCACAGACAGTAATGGCGAATGGTGGCTGCTCTGTGTGCGTGATGCTTAGTTTTACACGCAAAGGTGCCATTCTTTCCCTCTCCCTGTGTTTTGTTTCACACTCGCAGCTACCTTTAATGCTCTCGATTGTTGAAATTACATAATTTGCTCATGAGCATGTTTTATCGCGCTCGGGAGATATGACATGAATTTAGGCCATAAAAGACAACACATGGGGCTATTACTAGGAAGCTGTTGAAGACTTAAGGATTTGGTAAGCTTGAAACTAACTGAATCACTGACCTGCCGCCCAACTGTCTAAGGATAAAATTGATTACACCTGCTCCAGGCCATGCTGTTGCATGTGTTCAACTGGGTCGAGATCTGGAAGTCTGTAATCTGGGGGTGAGAGAAGATTGACAGAAAGTAAGAACACCGGAGGATTGAGAAAAAAAATTATTATTGAAAGGTTTGTGGACTAACAGAGAAAGTGTAGGAGATGACGTTGTGATGGGTTGAGCAAAAAAAAAAAGGACATCAGTGTCCAACAGAGACTGAGAGGGAGAAAGGGAGGGGTGGAGACAAGGGTAGAAAGAGATAAATCAGTATACGACAGAGTTTGAAGAAGAGAGATGAGGTCTCTCTCATCCTCCCACTGATGACGGAGACACAGGACGGAGCAGAGCTCTGCTTTCCACAACTCTTCAACACCTCCTGCAGGAAGGTGACATCTCCTTGGTTTGAAGTAATGCTCATTCACATTTTGCTCTACTCCATCTCTGTGCTCACTGTAGCTCTCAACCTGCTCGTCATCATCTCAGTCTCCCACTTCAGGTTAAAATTATGTCTCAACAATTGAAGTTTTAGATATATGAACACTTTGTGTGAGTTTTAGGTCCTGGTATTGTGCATGCTGGCTTGATGTCTCAATGTCATGTCTTAGAGGGATGCTTGAGGGAGCCATTTATAATTTTATTAGTAATGTAACACCTGTTCTCCTCATATTATGATGATCAAACTGACTGCTCAGAATAAGGCCTGCTTCTATGACAGATCGGGAAGAAAACTTATGAGTGTTTTTAGAATGATTGTTTCAAATGTTTCAGAAAGAACTAACATAAAATGTTTATGTCATTTAGACATAAGGACTTGTTGGTTAAATGGGGCTTTTCTCTTTCCCTCCAGGCAGCTCCACACACCCACCAACATCCTCCTCCTCTCTCTGGCTGTCTCAGACCTTCTAGTGGGCCTCCTGCTGATGCCGGGAGAAATCCTCCGAAGAACAGCCTGCTGGTTTCTTGGTGACTTTGTGTGTTTTTTTTATAATTATCTTTCAACCATCATTACTGTATCTTCAATAGGTGACATGGTGCTTATATCAGTTGACCGTTATGTGGCTATTTGTGACCCTCTGCATTACAACAACAGAATCACTGTCAACACAGTTAAACTCTGTGTTTGTCTATGTTGGCTCTATTCTGTTTCTTACAGCTTTCTCTTTGTGAAGGATGACCTGACTCAACTGGGGAGTTATAAATCCTGCTACGGAGAATGTGTGTTGGTCGTTGACTATATCTTGGCAGCTGTAGATGTTGTTTTGAGCTTTATTATTCCTTTTACTGTCATCATAGCTCTGTATCTGAAAATATTTGCCGTGGCTGTGTCTCAGGCTCGTGCCATGCGCTCTCACATTACAGTTGTCACACTCCAGCATTCAGAGACTCCAAAGGCAAAGAAATCAGAGCTGAAAGCAGCCAGGACTCTTGGTGTTCTCGTAGTTGTGTTCCTACTATGTTTCTGCCCATATTTCTCCGTCTCTCTTGCAGGTGACAGCTTGGTCAATGCTTCATCTGCATCCTATGTTCTCTTTGTGTTGTTTTGTAACTCTTGTCTAAACCCTGTGATATATGCCTTGTTTTACCCCTGGTTTAGAAAATCAGTTAAACTCATAGTTACTCTTCAGATACTGCAGCCTGGCTCCTGTGAGACCAACATGCTGTAGAGAGGGGGTGGAGGGACTGAGATCAGACTCGGTCTAAGGATAAATATATGAATATGTGCCTGTTGTTCAGTGAGTGAATGATCAAATACAGAAGGTGAACATATGCTTTCCTGTCTAATTCAAGTCTAAATTGTGTGTATGAGCAACAATTGAAAGACCTGTGCTTCAGCTTTATCTTGTTGTGTATTTTTCCTCTCTGATGCTGCTACATTTAAAGAACGAGTCATAAGCACCATATACTGTTTCTAGGTAATCACCCAGTTTAATGCAAGCTTTAAATTCACACGTGTATGACACTTATGCAGTCTTTTTTTTCCTAGGGAGCCTTTCATGTGTATGTATGTTTCCAGTATAGAACAAAATCCACTGCTGTGTTTCAGATAAAACTGTCGGTACAAAAATACATCATCATCATCATCATCATCATCATCATCATCATCATCATCATCATCATCATCATCAACAACAAAAGTTGTTCTAATCATTTCAGTCAAGTGTCAATTCATATTTGATCCCTGTATAACATTTATTGATGATCTATGCCTTGTTTTACTCCTGCTTTAACTCATCTGTGACATCTTGATAGTTGCTTCATCTGCATCATTTGCAGTCCATCTGTAATATTTTAACTCTTGTCTAAATCCTTTGATGTATGCCTTGTTTAAGATTCAGATACTGCAGCCTGGCTCCTGTGAGACCAACATGCTATAGAGAGGCTGTGGAGGGACTCACACTTGGTCTGAGGAATAAAGGAATGAAAATGATACTGTTCAGTGATCAGTTGTATGCAGAACGTGAAAATATGCTTTCCTGTCTAAAAGTCTAAATTGTGTATTAATAAAAATGTAAAGGCCTGTGCTTCAGCTTTATCTTGTTGTGTATTTTTCCTCTCTGATGCTGCTGCATTCAAAGAAAGAGTCATAAGCACCATATACTGTTTTTTAAGTAATCACATATTTACATATGTATGACACTTATAAAGAGTATCATCCAGATAGTCAAAGACACATATGTTTACCGTGTCTCTGAGGTTTGCCAACCTGCAGGACATTGATCAGTGAACCAGATACTCTTAATGACCACTGGGGGTGTCAAAGGCTATTTTCCAATTGTCCCAAAATCCCACTACGTGATAATTGTTTCTGAGGTGTGAAGCTGCATTTAGTCTGTAGAAAACACAGCCCTCTCATTCATTTAAATGGACCACGCTGTTAAAGCAACAGGGCTTCCTTTAAAAAAGCAACAACACAAAAACAACAGTGGTACAAGTTTTGCTGGCACATAATGTGACATCATCCAGAAAGGTCTGGTGTCTGGGGTTAAGGTCAGGAATGGAGGGATTTATTAGGGTCAGAGGGAGAAACTAGGGTTAGGATTGGGTTAAAACCCAATGTCCAGGATGGGCGCTGCGAGGGGCACGGGCACAAGGGGATCACTGGTGTGAATAAAACACTTAAAAACCTCCTTAAAAAACAAGTTTGGTTATATAAAAGCTGTTTACAAGAAAGCCAGATATTAAAAGCCGGATAAAAGAACCACCGGAGAGGACAGACAGCAGGAGAATAAAACTTAAAATAAAAGATCTGAATTACTTGCCCTTGTGGTACACATACCATTCAAAATTAGTAGTAAGTGTTGAGATTTAAAAGTGCTTAAAAAGTAAAATATATATAAAATAAATAAGCATAAATAATTTAAAATACATCATAGAATAAAACCACACTGTTAGCCATGCATAAAACCAAAGACATGTCTATTATCATAGATAGATAGAAAGAAACAATAAAATTAAAATAAAAAAAAGATAAAGCAAAAATTATAAAGGACAACCAAGGCATTTTTTAAAAATATATATTAAAAAATCTGTAAAAACATATCAGGTGGGACCCCCTCTTCAGGTGGAAATTAATCCCCGAAAAGGAAAGAATAATAAAATCTTAAAAGCATGCTATAAAAGATATAAATATGTTAATATAAGAACAAATACACAGATATTATTAAACATTATACTTTCTTCTTGCTTTAATAAGCAATAAGTTGGTTATGATGCACTGCAGAGAAGGTCCAGATAAAACCTGAGGTCCCTGCCTCTTTCCTCCCTGGAAGTGGTCCAAAAGTTTTAGCCTCCTGTCAAAGGTGTGTAAGCCCCCCCCTTCCCCCCGAGCTCCGGCCAGGTAGGAAGTTTGGGTGTAGGGATGAAAGTGAGGCCTTTTTCCAGTATCTCCAGCTGTGCGGGTGTAAGGGGGAGAAAACAGTCAAATATAACATTGGTTATATGTGAATGGATGGGGGTTGTATTCTGACAGTTGGTCCCCGTTATTAGTTTAATTGCTGTTTCCAGTACTTGAACAACATCTCGGCCGTAGTGATGGGAAAGTTCACTTTCTACATGAACTAGTTCAAAGTTCAATTCACAAATTTTAAAATGAGTTAGTTAGTTCATTCTTCAAAATTTTGAACTAAGTTCACAGTTCCAAAAATCTAACTAGTTCATAGTTCTTTTTGTCCACATGATGCTGCAAGCTATTATTTTTCAAAATTATTGCCACAGCCCATATACAGTGGGGGAAATAAGTATTTGACCCCTTGCTGATTTTGCAGGTTTGCCCACTTACAAAGAATGCAAAAATCTACAATTTTAATCATATGTACATTCTAACAGTGAAAGACAGAATCCCAAAGAAAATTCCAGAAAATCACATCATATGAATTTATTAAAATTGATAACCATCTGATGAGGAAAAACAAGTATTTGACCCCCTGGACAAACAGCAAGTATTCTGGCTCATACAAGCCAGTTAGTCTTTCTTTAAGACACAGCCCCAATCCAAACCAATTATCTACATCAAATACACCTGCCTCACCTCGTTACCTGTATAAAAGACACCTGTCAACACCCAAACAACCAGAATCCAACATCACCACCATGGGCAAGACCAAAGAGCTTTCTACGAACATCAGGGACAAGATTGTTGATCTGCACAAGGCTGGGATGGGCTACAAGAGAATCGGAAAGCAACTTGGAGAGAAAAGATCAACTGTCGGTGCAGTTATCAGGAAATGGAAGAAGCACCACACCACCGCCAACCTCCCTCGGTCTGGGCACGACTCAGAAGAGGCCTGGAAGAAGGTGATGTGGTCAGATGAGACCAAAATAGAACTTTTTGGACTCAACTCAACTCGTCGTGTTTGGAGGGCAAAGAACACAGAGTACAACCCAAAGAACACCATCCCCACCGTCAAGCATGGTGGTGGCAACATCATGCTTTGGGGGTGCTTTTCAGCCAAGGGGACGGGACAACTCCATCGTATTGAGGGGAGGATGGACGGGGCCATGTATCGTGGAATTCTGGACCGACATCTCCTTCCCTCAGTGAGAGAGCTGAAGATGGGTCGAGGATGGGTGTTTCAGCACGACAACGACCCTAAGCACACCGCCAAAGCAACAAAAGAGTGGCTGAAGAAGAAGCACATCAAGGTTCTGGAGTGGCCTAGCCAGTCTCCAGACCTGAATCCGATTGAAAATCTTTGGAGGGAGCTTAAAATTCGAGTTGCCAGGCGACAACCTCGGAACCTGAATGATTTGGAGGCTGTCTGCAGGGAGGAGTGGGCCAACATCCCTGCCGAAATGTGCACAAACCTTGTCACCAACTATAAAAACCGTTTGACATCTGTGCTGGCCAATAATGGCTTTTCTACAAAATATTAACATGCTGTTTGTCCAGGGGGTCAAATACTTGTTTTTCCTCATCAGATGGTTATCAATTTTAATAAATTCATATGATGTGATTTTCTGGAATTTTCTTTGGAATTCTGTCTTTCACTGTTAGAATGTACATATGATTAAAATTGTAGATTTTTGCATTCTTTGTAAGTGGGCAAACCTGCAAAATCAGCAAGGGGTCAAATACTTATTTCCCCCACTGTAAAACCACAGACAGCAATTATTTTAGGGTGAGGCTATTTGCACCCCTGGTACAATTAGCAGTGTATGCTATTCGTACCCTGGTGCAATTAGAAGAGCTATTCGTACCCTGGTGCAATTAGAAATGAATGCTATTCGTACCCTGCCGGTGCACACAGCAATGTGTTCTATTAATACCCCTTCTGGTACAAATATCAATGTATGCTATTTGCAGCCCTGTGCATTTACAGTACCTTGGCATATATTTACACAGTTATCCATACTACTCACGTATTATACCTTTTTGGAATATTATCGCCCTGACATTCTTACCCTAACCATAACCAATCCCACTCCTCTTGCCTAAATCTAACCAACCCAACCAGAGCAGGCATATTCATGAGTCTTCCCCTACCACCCTGCCAAAAAAATTACCCTGACTTGCGCAAGTGCACGCAAATCATCTAATCCAAAATAAAAAAATTAAGATTGCCTCACCAGGGAGTCAAACTCCAAACTCCAAACCAAAGCTCAGTGTTCTAACCACTCACCTAGCAGTTAATACAAAATGATGTACAACTGTTTACCACTTGGTGTCTTCAAACTTTGGTTGCTAGGTAACCATACTGTATAGAAAAAATAGGTACTAACTAACAAACTAACGGTTGTATGCTTTCACTGAAGACAGCGCAACTGTAGTATCCACTTTCTGCTAGAAATTCAATTGTTATAACTTTAGAGACAAAACTTTCCTAATATGCCAGTTTCTGATTTCTGCGGTCATGGAAGATGAACGTCCGCCATGATTTCGGTGCACCCGAGCAACGTGTTTTTGTTGTTACGTCACAGGGTGTGAATCGCTCAGCTGTGTGCCCGAGGCTATTCGTACCGGGGGTGCAAATAGACACTCCGATTATATTATCAGTTTTAACACTGAAACTATGCGTCAGATTTCATCTTCATATCCAACCAGTTCAACGTGCCGTTTCAGGTCTGCTGTGGATGGGACTGAAGTTTGCACAGAAATGTCAGATGTTTCCATCCTCACCGACCTCATCATAAAACTGGTTTAAATGATCATACGAAGCCTCCACGCTGCTTTTTGTTTTGATGACCCATGCGGCGGTGCGACACTGGTGGCTGGTGTTGCCAGATTGGGTGTTTTTCCAGCTACATATGAAGGCCTGTTTACGGTGTGTTTTAGCCGTGGTTTTGGCCTGGAAGGCTCTATAGAAATCTGGCGCCCTATTGGACGAAGTTAAACTGAGAGAGCGTGCCGTTCACAGACACCAGAATGAACGAGTTCACAGTAACGTTCATCAGGCAGTAATACGGTACGTTCAGTTCACGTTCGCCCAAAATATGAACGAGTTCACGAACTATCGTTCAATGAACGCGTTCAGGCATATTTGGAGGTTATTGTGTTATTGAGGGCCTGTTGCTGTCTGTTCAACCTGTTGGAGAAGTTTATTACAGGGATGTATATGGTGGCGTTAGGAAATGTAGTGTGACCATTTTTTACCATCTGCTGTAGCTGTTTGAGTATGTTAGTCTGTTCGTGTTCAGAAAGGCAGTTATTAAGTCCAAATGAAATTATGACATGTTGTGGTTGTGGGTGTAGTGTTGTTAAGATGGCTGTTATGTGGTAGAAGGTAGCTCCGGGGTAACTGTCAACCTGTATGTCTGGATCTGTGAAAGTTGTAATGTGTGAGAGGTTGGAGTCCCCAAGAAAAAGGGTCCGCTTCCCCACCTCCAGCGACCAGTCTTGTATTTTTTTAATGTGCGTGGGTATGTGTGTGGCTCTGGGCGCCCTGGGGAGCCAGGCGCTGCTGCAGAGACCCTCTTTGGAATAGAGGTAGATAAGTGATGTAGGTAGATGTTTGGGGTGGAATCAGCTTTTTGCTTTTCATTTGTCCCTTCATCATCATTGTTTTGATATCCACCTCAGTGATTGGGTTGCTCCCACAGGGCCCCGCAGCTAACAGCTCTGGCACCTTCTGCTGTTGGTGGGATGTAACGGACTCTGTAGGTGAAAGAGATGAAATGGTGTTACTGCAAGGCAGAGCAACATTGGCTATTCCATTGCTGTGTACAATGTGGGTTGTGTCAGGCAGTGAAGGGGGTGGGATGGAGGAGGCAGAGGGGCAGGCAAGGGACTCAGCCCGAACCAATCCAAGCCGCCGGAGTTCTTTGGCTGACAGTGGGTTAATTTTCACTCTCACCTGTTGTCTTGGGTTACGTTTAGGGAGTTGGATTGGGAGCGGAGTCACCTTGCCTGGCCCCCCGAGTGCCCTCACCTCCAATTTACAGAGGCCTGAAGCACCGGGTTGTGCATCAGAAAGAACTGGTGGAGGGTGGAGGAAGAAGGAGGGGGTGAAGGGGGGGAGGTAAGTAGGGTGGGAAAGAGGGGGCAGGTAGGTGGGGATGGAAAGAGGGGTGACGTTAGGGTGAGAGGAGTGGAGGGGGGGGAGGACTTTGGGAGAGATAGGAGATTACGTAACTATGTAGGTTCACTTTTCAACAGAAGTAAACAAGGAACTAGAATTGTTGATATTTCTGCTGATGATGTTTGGGTTAAAGGCTTGCAGTGGCCTCAATGCAGACGGATCATTTAGCATTATTATTTTCAATAAGCACTGTAGGATCAAATTAAGCCATATTATTAACTTTATTAACAAGCAACACAGCTGTCACTGAAAGAATTGATTCCTGAAGAATCCATACTACTAGTGCTCGACAACATGTGTGTCTGTGGCCTAAATGAAAAAAAAACGATGCCTCCTCATTTGACGCAGCCAGGCGTATACCAGGAGACCAAAGTCAATGCCCATTCTAGGCCCTGTATACACGAGAAAACTCGCGGGTGAAAATTTCTTTCTTCAGATTGTTTCCGTCTAAATATAGCCCTAGATGTATTTTGAATTAATGTAGTTGACGTTCTCCCGCTGATCTGGCCGGTCTAAGCAAATAGAGAAAATATGACCCACAGGAGCATTTTCTGCCTTCATATCTAACCCTAACTGACGCGGTTTTAAACAGTCACCGTTTGGTTAGGTAAATGTACCAAAACTACATAGTTATGTTTAGAAAAAGATCTTGTTTGTGTAATATTAGTACATTTGTACTTTTATTTGCTAACACCTCCTAACGGTGAAAGTGTATCCTAACTACAAGCAAATAAACACAGTGATACCAACTGAAATCAACACCCAACCATGCGCCAAATACAGGTGAATTTTGCCATTGGCGGGTAAAACTGTGAGTCTACCTGCCACGTCGGTGGGTAGAATAATGCTGGTGCATTTCCTGTATTTCACCTTCATCAGGCAAAACATTGGCAGGTGTGGTATCTGAGGGCTTAAAGTTTTAAATTCTGTTATAAAGCTCAAATGTGCTGAGTCATCATGAGCACTATCCTACAGTTCTTCAAGGAACACAAACGCATGTGGAACAAACTATATGCTATATCTGGATAATGGTAATATAGTTATATTAATATTGTAATAACATGATAATAATAGGGTAATATATGTTGATGTATTCAATTCAATTCAATTTCATTTTTAGTATCAAATCATAACAAGAGTTATCTCGAGACACTTTACAGATAGAGTAGGTCTAGACCACAGTCTATAATTTACAAAGCCCCAACAATTACAGTAATTCCCTCAAGAGCAAGCAGTGCGACAGTGGCGAGGAAAAACTCCCTCTTGGGAAGAAACCTCGGACAGACCCAGGCTCTTGGTAGGCGGTGTCTGACGGGCCGGTTGGGGATATGACGAACAGTGGCGATAATAGTCACATTAATAATGGAACAGTGACTTCAAATGGTAGTCGTAGTAGTTCATGTCATATCAGGGCGCTGCAGGGCATTACAGGATGTAGCGTGGCCCAGCAGAGCATGGATGGACGTAGCAGGAAGCTGCAGGGTTCAGCAGGAAGAGGCATGACATTGCAAGGCACCGCTGAGCTCAGCAGGGAGTGCAGCAGGATCACGGAGACAGCTGCAACCAGGATCTTGGTGCCAACGTAAGCTCCCCAGAAGCTAGGATTAGTAACAAGCATTTTTGGGACAGGATGCACACAAATTTTAATAGAAAGGGAGAGGAAAGAGCAGCTCAGTGTGTCAAAGGAAGGAAGTCCCCCGGCAGTCTAAAACTATAACAGCGTAACTAAGAGAGACAGGTCATAAGGAGAGGTAGCCTGTTCAGGCTTTGAACTCTCACCTGCCGGATTGGGCTGTTCTGGCTTTCCTACCTCTACTTTTGTTATATATTATTAATCTAACAATTATGAAGATAAGCAGGTGGGCCAGTTAGGTGGACACTGCAACTCCTCACTCCCTAACTATAAGCTTTATCAAATAGGAAAGTTTTAAGTTCATTCTTGAATGTGGTGACAGTTTCTGCCCCCCGAACCCAGATTGGGAGCTGGTTCCATAATATTGGAGCCTGATAGCTGAAGGCCCTGGTTCCCATTCTACTTTTAGAGACTCTAGGTACCACCTGTAACTCTGCATTCTGGGACTGCAGTGCTCTAGTGGGACAATAAGGTATTAGGAGCTCTTCTAGATATGATGGTGCTTGACCATTTAGAGCTCTACAGGTCAGGAGGAGGATTTTAAATTCAATCCTGTATTTTACAGGAAGCCAGTGCAGAGAAGCTAATACAGGAGAAATATGATCTCTTTTCTTAGTTCTTGTGAGAACACGCTCTGCAGCAGTCTGGATCAGCTGGAGAGTCTTAAGGGACTTATTTGAGCAACCTGACAGTAGGGAATTACAATAGTCCAGCCTGGAAGTAACAAATGCATGAACTAGTTTTTCAGCATTGTTTTGAGACAGGATATTCCTAATTTTGGCAATGTTACGAAGATGAAGAAAGACTGTTCTTGAGTTTTGTTTTAGATGGGCGTTAAAGGATATATCCTGATCAAAAATAACCCCTAGATTTCTGACAGTAGTGCTGGAGGCCAGGGCAATACCATCCAGAATAGCTATGTCTTTAAATAATGAGGTTCGGAGGTGTTTAGGGCCCAGCACAATAACTTCAGTTTTGTTAGAGTTTAACATCAGAAAATTATAGGTCATCCATGATTTTATATCTTTAATGCACGCTTGAAGTTTAGCTAGCTGACTGGTTTCATCTGGTTTGATTGACAATAATTGGGTGTCATCCGCATAACAGTGAAAGTTAATTGAGTGTTTCCTACTAATATTACCAAGAGGAAGCATATATAAGGAGAATAGAATTGGTCCAAGCACTGAGCCTTGTGGAACCCCATGGCTAACTTTAATGTACTTGGAGGTTTTATCATTAACATTTACAAATTGGGATCGATCAGAGAAATAGGACTTAAACCAGCTTAGAGCAATTAATGCCAACCAAGTGTTCCAATCTCTGTAACAGGATTATATGATCAATAGTGTCAAAAGCAGCACTAAGATCTAATAAAACAAGAAAGGATTTTGATTGGAATTTCTGCAGCAGTTAGAAGGTCGTTAGTAATTTTCACCAGTGCCGCCTCTGTGCTATGATGCTTTCTAAATCCTGATTGAAAGTCATCAAATAAACTATTGTTATGTAGAAAATCACATAACTGATTAGCAACCACTTTCTCAAGGATCTTGGATAGAAAGGGAAGGTTAGATATAGGTCTATAGTTTGCTAAGACCTCAGGATCGAGGGTGGGTTTTTTCAGAAGAGGTTTTATCACAGCTATTTTAAATGACTGCGGTAGATAGCCTGTTAATAAGGACATATTGATCATATCTAGTAATGAAGTGTTAACCACGGGTAATAAGAGACAGGTAGATGGCTTAGCTGAGGATACCTTTAACATTAATTGTTGAAGGTCTATAGGATAAAAGCAGTCTAAGTGTATGTCAGGTCTAGTCATTCTTTCTAGCGGTCCTGCATTTAAAGGTGAACTGTTAGAAGTTGAGGGCAAAAGTCGATGAATTTTATCTCTAATTGTTATAATTCTATCATTAAAGAAGGTCATGAAGTCATCACTACTGAGAGGCAGAGGAATAGATGGCTCAGTAGAGCTGTGGCTATCTGTCAGCCTATAGCTACAGTGCTGAAAAGAAACCTTGGGTTGTTCTTATTTTCTTCTATTAGTGATGAATAATAGTCTGATCTGGCCTTTCTTAGGGCCTTCCTATAGGTTTTGAGACTTTCTTAACAATCCAAACGGGATTCTTCCACTTTGGTGGAACACCAAAGTAGAAGAATCCAACCGAGGAATCCAACCGGAATCCAACCGAGTTTGGGAGTTATACCAAGGTGCTAGTTTCCTTTGCTTCATCATCTTCTTTTTGAGTGGAGCAACAGAGTCTAAGGTCGTCCGTAGGCAAGTCGTAGCACCGTCTACAAATGATTCAATTTGAGAGGGACTAAGGTTAACATAAAGGTCCTCTGTTATGTTAAGGCATGACATTGAGTCAAACGCTGTTGGAATATCTTCCTTAAATTTAGCTATAGCACTGTCAGATAGGCATCTAGTGTAGAAGCTTTTATCTAATTTAGTATAGTCAGGTAGTAAGAATTCGAAAGTAATTAGACAATGATCTGATAATACCGAATTCTGTGGAAATATTATTAAATCCTTAATTTCAATACCATATACCAGCACAAGGTCGAGGGTGTGAGTTGAAAGCAGTACTAAGGCTATCAGTGTCAATGTCCACATGGATATTAAAATCACCTACAATAAGTACTTTGTCTGATTTAAGTACTAAACATGATAAAAACTCAGAACTCAAACTCAAACTCAAAATTCAGAATACGGACATGGAGCCCTGTAAATAACAATGAATATAATTGGCTGTAATGTTTGTGTGTGGGAGAAGTTTGGAGAAGACATGGAGAAGGACTTTCGGTCGGCACCAAAGTGCTTCTGGAAAACTGTTCGCCACCTCAGGAGGGGGAAGCGGGGAACCATCCAAGCTGTGTACAGTAAGGAGGGGACGCTGTTGACCTCAACTGAGGAGGTAATAGGGCGGTGGAAGGAGCACTTTAAGGAACTCCTGAATCCGACTAATACGACCTCTATGTTAGAGGCAGAGCTGGAGGATGATGGGGGATTGTTGTCAATTTCCCAGGCAGAAGTCACTGATGTAGTCAAACAACTCCACAGTGGCAAAGCCCCGGGGATTGATGAGATCCGTCCAGAAATGCTCAAGGCTCTGGGTGTGGAGGGGCTGTCCTGGTTGACACGCCTCTTCAACATTGGCATTGGCAACAGCGTGGAAGTCTGGGAAAGTGCCAAAGGAGTGGCAGCCTGGGGTGTTGGTTCCCCTTTTTAAAAAGGGTGACCAGACGGTGTGTGCCAATTATAGGGGTATCACACTTCTCAGCCTCCCTGGTAAAGTCTACTCCAAGGTGCTGGAAAGGAGGGTTCGGTCAATAGTCGAACCTCGGGTTGATGAGGATCAGCACCTCTAAATCTGAGGCCATGGTTCTCAGCAGGAAACCGATGGAATGCCTTCTCCAGGTAGGGATTGAGTCCTTACCCCAAGTGAAGGAGTTCAAGTACCTTGGGGTTTTGTTCGCAAGTGAGGGGACAATGGAGCGGGAGATTGGTCGGAGAATCTGCGCAGCGGGTGCGGTATTACATTCAATTTATCGCACCGTTGTGACGAAGCTCTCGATCTACCGGTCAGTTTTCGTTCCTACCTTCACCTATGGTCATGAAGGCTGGGTCATGACCGAAAGAACGAGATCCAGGGTACAAGCGGCCGAAATGGGTTTCCTCAGGAGGGTGGCTGGCGTCTCCCTTAGAGATAGGGTGAGAGTCATCCGTGAGGAGTTCGGAGTAGAGCCGCTGCTCCTTTGCGTCGAAAGGAGCCAGTTGAAGTAAGGATGCCCCCTGGGCGCCTCCCTAGGGAGGTGTTCCAGGCATGTCCAGCTGGGAGGAGGCCTCGGGGAATACCCAGGACTAGGTGGAGGGAGGTCCAGCTGGGAGGAGGCCTCGGGGAAGACCCAGGACTAGGTGGAGGGAGGTCCAGCTGGGAGGAGGCCTCGGGGAATACCCAGGACTAGGTGGAGGGAGGTCCAGCTGGGAGGAGGCCTCGGGGAAGACCCAGGACTAGGTGGAGGGATTATATCTCCAACCTGGCATGGGAATGTCTCGGGATCCCCCAGTCAGAGCTGGTTAATGTGGCTCGGGAAAGGGAAGTTTGGGGTCCCCTGCTGGAGCTGCTGCCCCCGCGACCCGACAACGGATAAGCGGAAGAAGATGGATGGATGGATGGATGGTAATGTTTTCCATTTTGGATGTTGAAGATTAAAAACAAGACTTTCCAACGAGTTATAATTTAGTTTAGGTTTAGGATTAATTAACAGGCTTGAATCAAAGATGGCTGCAACTCCCCCTCCTCGGCCTGAGCCTCTAGGAATTTGAGTACTAGTATGACTGGGAGGAATGGCTTCATTAAGACTGACATATTATTCATGGCCCAGCCAGGTTTCAGTAAGACAAAATAAATCAGTTATTATTTATATTTATTACATTACTATGTCATTACTATATTCTATTTATTCCTACTTATTACATTGGTAATTGCATGTTATTACATCTGTTACCTTATCACCTTATTACCCTAGTATTACATTTTATTACTGTGATGTATTTCCACGACATTACTTTGGTAATTACATGTTATTACCTATATATTACCTCTTTATTATCTCACTGTTACCCCACTATTACCATCTTATTACTGAACCATAATATGCAGTGCTACCAAAGCCTGAGTGGCTGGTGGCCAAAAAAGTTAACTTCAGGCCCTGTTTACAATCATATGGTATTAAATATAAAACCTGCATTAAAACAAAATCTTCAGCAAGTTAAATGAGGCAAAGGTTTTGTGTAAGCTTATAAGCAGAGCTAAAACTGAAGTGCCAAACTCATCTCCCAGTAGATCAGTGTTTGATGGGCTAAATGACCATTTACTTTGTTGTGTATAGTGGGCATTGTCAGATCCCATGAGATTTGATTTGTCTGTCTGTGAACAATGTTTTGCAGCCCATTAGTGTCTCCTAAAGGCGGTGTGCTTAACCCCTCTGGATGGAAGTTTGTTCACACCTGCATGGGTTAGTCAGATGGTGACATCTCGACCAATGAGGTGTCACTGCCAGCAGAGGTGTGAAGACCAACAAGCATCAGCATGAACCCATCAACATATGATGTAATCATTACTGAACAGGACTGTTTTTACAGTTGATATTGTGTCTGAGAATGCAATAATTTAATCAAGTTGGAATTTTTTAGATTTAAATTAAATTACCATGTGTAATGTGAGAGGGGTTGCTGCCAGTCACAAATCCACAGAGAATTATCTCTGCAGCTCCTCTCAGCTCTACAGACTTTTTAACTCACTGGTATTTTGGTTTTAAGACCCAAACCTTTACTGTTATGGTTCACTCTCACAGCTCTAATGATAATAATAATAATTCCATACATTTATATAGCGCTTTATCATAGACCCTCAAAGCGCTTCGGGGGGGGGGACCACACTCTACCACCACTAATATGCCTTACCATGCCAGACGCTCACCTCTCATCAGAGTCCATTTCAGGACTCTAAAACCCACTGTACCAAAGAGTCTGGTGTAGCTCAGCAGCAAATAGACAGTTAGAGACCAGCTGGTGAATAAAGTGGAGGATTTAGCAGGTAAAGAGGGGTGTAGTGCTGCCGGAGTGCACCAGAATGTACGGAAGGGGCCAATTGAGCAAAGCATTAAATGAGGACACAAAGTATAACAGCGCCAAATTCCGTGTAAGAAAGCAGGTTGGGGTGGCGGATGGGTCAAAAACACACAGGACTTTCAGCCAGGTGAACGGGACCGTGTCCAGTTTGAAAACAAAAGTAGTGGGGTGTATTTTCTTACCAACTATAGGGCGTTAATTCATACAATGCTCCTATGGGTCGTATTAGAGGGTAGGAATGAAAAAAATAAAACCCGATATTGTCATATGGTTTCGAAGACTTGTTGGACCCTTTAATATCCTACTGGTTCTACTTCTGCATCTTTTGGTCCTGCAGGGTGGGTGGTGAACATCCAGTGGTGTTATCTATTTAGTTCTTAACAACAAGACTTGTTGCCAAATTCAATCAGACTGCAATGGAGAGGATATATGAGAGGTGGGAAGGCCCAAGGCTTGCTGACTGTTTGACTATGCTAGCAGACCGAGAATCAGAATAGTTATAAGTCGGCAGGAAATCAAGCAGGGGGCTGGTGGTCAACCTGCTTGACTCCAGACAGGTGCTAGAGGGCCCATGAAGGCACTGGAGGTCTGGGAGCAGAGTTTGGAAGATTTAGAGGAGACTGGAACAGGCTAAAGAGAGCCAGGTTCTGGAGCAGAGCTTTCACCTGAAGAATGGCACTTATTGGCCAAACTCTGGCACCACTCACAGATGGCAGTGAAGAGCGCCAGGAAGTAGTGCGCAGGTTGATGGGAGACTAAAAATTAATATTATTATTGAAAGGCTTGTGGACTAACAGAGAAAGTGTAGGAGATGACATTGTGATGGGTTGACCAAAAAAAAAAAAGGACATCAGTGTCCAACAGAGACTGAGAGGGAGAAAGGGAGGGGTGGAGACAAGGGTAGAAAGAGATAAATCAGTATACGACAGAGTTTGAAGCAGAGAGATGAGGTCTCTCTCATCCTCCCACTGATGACGGAGACACAGGACGGAGCAGAGCTCTGCTTTCCACAACTCTTCAACACCTCCTGCAGGAAGGTGACATCTCCTTGGTTTGAAGTGATGCTCATTCACATTTTGCTCTACTCCATCTCTGTGCTCACTGTAGCTCTCAACCTGTTCGTCATCATCTCAGTCTCCCACTTCAGGTTAAAATTATGTCTCAACAATTGAAGTTTTAGATATATGAACACTTTGTGTGAGTTTTAGGTCCTGGTATTGTGCATGCTGGCTTGATGTCTCAATGTCATGTCTTAGAGGGATGCTTGAGGGAGCCATTGATGATTTTATTAGTAATGTAACACCTGTTCTCCTCATATTATGATGATCAAACTGACTGCTCAGAATAAGGCCTGTTTCTATGACAGATCGGGAAGAAAACTCAGTAGTGTTTTTAGAATGATTGTTTCGATTGTTTCAGAAAGAACTAACATAAAATGTTTGTTTGTCATTTACTTGTTGGTTAAATGGGGCTTTTCTCTTTCCCTCCAGGCAGCTCCACACACCCACCAACATCCTCCTCCTCTCTCTGGCTGTCTCAGACCTTCTAGTGGGCCTCGTGGCAATGCCGGGAGAAATCCTCCGAAGAACATCCTGCTGGTTTCTTGGTGACTTTGTGTGTTTTTTTTTTAAGTATATTTCAAACATCATTACTGTATCTTCAATAGGTGACATAGTGCTCATATCAGTTGACCGTTATGTGGCTATTTGTGACCCTCTGCATTACAACAACAGAATCACTGTCAACACAGTTAAACTCTCTGTTTGTCTATGTTGGCTCTATTCTGTTTCCTACAGCTTTCTCTTTGTGAAGGATGAACTGACTCAACCAGGGAGGTATAAATCCTGCTACGGAGAATGTGTGTTGGTTGTTGACTATATCTTGGGAGCTGTAGATGTTGTTTTGAGCTTTATTGTTCCAGTTACTGTCATCATAGCTCTGTATCTGAGAGTATTTTTTGTGGCTGTGTCTCAGGCTCGTGCCATGCGCTCTCACATTACAGTTGTCACTCTCCAGCATTCAGAGACTCCAAAGGCAAAGAAATCAGAGCTGAAAGCAGCCAGGACTCTTGGTGTTCTTGTAGTTGTGTTCCTACTATGTTTCTGCCCATATTACTCTGTCTCTCTTGCAGGTGACAGCTTGGTCAGTGCTTCATCTGCATCCTATGTTCTCTTTGTGTTGTTTTGTAACTCTGGTCTAAACCCTGTGATATATGCCTTGTTTTACCCCTGGTTTAGAAAATCAGTTAAACTCATAGTTACTCTTCAGATACTGCAGCCTGGCTCCTGTGAAACCAACATGCTGTAGAGAGGGACTGAGATCAGACTCGGTCTAAGGATAAATGAATGAAAATGTTCCTGCGTTTCAGTGAGTGAATGATCAAATACAAAAAGTGAAGATATGCTTGCCTGTCTTAACATCCAAATTGTGTATGAACAACAATTTAAAGACTTGTGCTTTAACTTTATCCTGTGTATTTTTCCTCTCTGATGCTGCTACATTTAAAGAATGAGTCATAAGCACCATATACTGTTTCTAGGTAATCACCCAGTTTAATGAAAGCTTTAAATTCACACGTGTATGACACTTATGCAGTCTTTTTCCCCCCAAGGAACCATTTTTCTTTGTGATAGGAAACATTTTAACCCAACACAACAAAAGAGGTACTAAAGCTTTGTATTTATGTATCTATGTTTGATAAAAGCATCATCTCTGTGATTTGTGTCCATTTTGTTGCAAACAGAAATCACAGGCCTGCAGGGCTCCTGTTTCACTGAGACAAAAAATGCCCCTGAACAGCCACACTTTCCCCTCAAGTATAGAAAACCATCAGCTGTGAACTGTAGCTGTGTTTTGTACATAACAGTGTCACTACAAAAAGATATTTGCCCCTTTACAAAGTTGTTTTAATCATTTCAGTTTAGTGTCATTCATATGTGATCCCTGTATAACATATATTGTCTTTATGACAGAATTATTTAAAGCACTATGAAGTCCTGTTGCGAGAAGTAAAAAAACAGATTATTTAAAAAGACAGGATTATCTACAGTTCATCAGATCATTGTTGTCACATTTTCAGAGAAACATGTAATCATAGGACAGAGAACGTTAAAGTTATACAAATGATGTTTAGTGTAATGGGTTGCAATTTTAAATCAGTTTTATTATAAAATGATCCTAATTATTGTCATTTATTTAATTTTACATATCAGTGATTTGTTGTGAAGTGTCATATGATAATAAACACATATTCACAATGTATTATTGTGTCTTTTTATAGATTTTTCCCACTGATGTGAAATGACAAGAGACAATAACGACATGTTAAAAAATTCCAGAACAAAAACAAAACTAGGTTTTTTATTAGCCTTCATACTCCTGGGCATCTGAGTGGGATTGTTGCATTCAAACCTGCCCAAACGAACCGCACCAAGGGGGGAAAACCAACCCTAGTGTGATTCAACCAAACTAAATGAGGCAGGTGTTAAAGCCTGAGTCTGTTTTTTGGTGGTCCACTTTTCGGTCCACTTGGATGACAGATGCCAGCAACAAACACCCTTAGTATAGCAGCTTGTGCCATGCGACAATTATTGTTCAGTGTAGAGCTACGTTATCTGCACACTTAAACTGCCACAGTTATTCATGAAATGCTCTGCTGACTTGCCAGAAGATGGAGCTGTTGACTTGTATTTTGCAGGATAGTAATGGAGTACAGCAGCTGAGATGACAAGGTGAATAGTGGTGTAGTCAAGTCAACCTTTGTCAAGTCCAAGACCAGGACTAGTCAAGACCGAGTCCAAATGAGAGACAGAAAAAGAGAATCCTCTTCAAGACCACTTAGATACTTGTTCATAATGTATGTGATGCAAGAGACACTGTATCTTTTCTTTTAAGATAATCCTTTTGCATTATTCTTTGTAATGATCCAGAAGCAAGTACAGTCTAACAAAACTGTAGGATCAAATGAGGCTATAGACAGGTGTCACAGGTGTTACTAAAAACACAGGTGTCCCTAAAAAATACATATGAGCCCATTTTTCAAAACTTATCACTTGTCTTGAAGAATCCACAGTACAAAGTGCTCAGTGACATTGTGTCTGTGGCCAAAATAAAAAAAAGCTTCACTGCTCAGAGCTGGTTTAGCCATCACTGCAGCAGCGTTAGCCAATAAGGTTACTTCCACAATGCATATTCATGACTCAACCAGCTCCTTCCTGTCGGTTATTGGCTAAAACACTTTGTTTGATATGGTTTGTTGTGCAGGTAGCGCGGTTTGTTTTTTTTGCCGTTTGTGGAGCCTGAGCTGTCTACAGAGACAGAGTTTTTTTTACAGTGTGTTCAGGGGACAGGCAACTAGCAGATAGTGAGGAGATGTTTGCTGTATGTGTCAAAAAATGTTGTAGCCTAAAAAACGTGTCACATCACTTAGAGCACCTTTAAGAGAAGTCTTTCTGCTAACACCAAAACACTGTGCTTCACATAAAGCATTTCAGCTTTGTCATTGCATGACAAAGTCCCAACCATTTGTCTTCTGAAAATACTGGCAAATTCAGCACCATATTCACATGTCCATGGCATATGAAGCTGTTGGCTCTGCTGAAATGGTCTCATAATCTCGACTTCAATTATCCTATTGTTATTAAGCTCTCCTAGCCTGACAAGCCAGACCCACATCAAGATGTAGGGTCTGGGAACTCACCAATGACAGGGCTCAATCTGAGGGGCGGGATAAATGGTTGTTTACGGTATAAACTTTTGCCGTATCCGGTCGACAAAACTCCGAACACATCTAACTTTTTTAAGAATGACTTCAGTGCCGTTCTTTGTTCTTTTCTCAAAGAAAAGCTGAACTCCAAGTCTTCTGGAAGACCTCTGTTCACCAGCAGCAGCAGCCATAAGCTCCGCCCACCGACTCTATACACGATGTGATTGGCCTGACCAAAATTAGTTTTTTCCAGCTCGCAAGCCAATGGAGAGTGCCTAGACCCCCCTGGCTGCAAAATATATTTGCTGCCACTAGGGTGCGTCTAGATTTCTAGTCTAAAGCTTTCCCAGTATTCCATTTAAACTCACTGTAATTCACCTCCACACCAGTGTGTGCGCTGTTCGCGCCCTGCTGTTTAATCTGCTCCTCTTTGTCTCTCCCTATCACTCTGCCCCGCCCCCTACCTATATATATATATATAGTTTATAATATATATATATATATATATATATATATACAGGCCAAAAGTTTGGATACACCTTCTCATTCAAATGCGTTTCCTTTTATTTTCATGACTATTTACATTGTAGATTCTCACTGAAGGCATCAAAACTATGAATGAACACATATGGAATTATTTAATTAACAAAAGAGTGTGAAATAACTGAAAACATGTCTTATATTTTAGATTCTTCAAAGTAGCCACCCTTTGCTTTTTTATTAATAAGGGAAAAAATTCCACTAATTAACCCTGACAAAGCACACCTGTGAAGGTAAAACCATTTCAGGTGACTACCTCATGAAGCTCATTGAGAGAACACCAAGGGTTTGCAGCGCTATCAAAAAAAGCAAATTATGAGTTATTTTGAGTAATAGTTAAGATCAGAGGATGTTGAGTTAATCACTAACCGTTTTTTTTCAAAGTTTAGTCAGGAAAGTTGTTTTGGGGCAATTTGGTTGTAAGAAACTGTAGTGGAAAGTTTTTATCTTTCATAATAATGTGTGATTTGTCTTTCATATATTAGCCATTGCAGCATGGGTTTTATATTTTCATGACTTTATATGTATTTGCTTTCATACTATACAATATTTACTCTGTTTTCTATATCATATTATAATATATCAGTTATAGGGATCCATTATAAGCACTCTCTTATATCTTAAGAAGCAATCGTGGATTCTCCTGCCTCCGTAGTACTGAGGCTACGCAGCCCCCCTCCCTCTCGTGTAGCCTTCACACTTGGACGTACCTGGCAGAGGGCCAACTTCAATAGCCTGAAGCAGTCTTTCTGAAAATCTCAGACTCAGCAGTAAAAGGATTGCTGAGTCGACAAGAAATACAGTCCCTCCCTTTGCATGCTCACCCATAAAAACCCTGAAGTTTCTTTGTTTGCTGACACACTTTCACAGACTGCATTGTCACTCTGTTAAACTGTCTCCTTCTACTTGTAAGAAGAATAGGAAAATAACATAGGAAACTCCAGTGTGTCAGACAATCTCAATTTCCAGCTTCATCACCGAACACCAAAGACATTTTCCACAACAAAACCCATATTTCTGATATAAAAACTTTGAAAACAGTATCTGAGGACAACACAAGGTAGGAAGCAGCAGTGAGGAGTGTGTGTATTCCCTCGCTCAAAACCCACTACAGACAGGAAATGTCGGTGAATAATCAGCTCTTTGGATCATAGAAAACATAGATAAGACCTGCCTATGAACAGGTCATCTCACATCTCCATTCTTGTGAAAGAAGGTCAATTCCCATTGTATTCTTTAGGAAAACTTCAATTCCCGATGCAAGTGTCTTTGTTAGTTTAAGACAGACGCAGTTGTCAATTTCCCATCATTTAAATAACAAATGCACCTGCACCCATCTGTGCGCCCATGGGTGTACTGGTTTTACAGGCAGGTGTGTTCAGGTGCATTCTGGGCATATTGCTATCTTGAGGCAGCGGGAAGTGATTGCGCCATTGACCAACAAAAACCTGGTCTGAAGTCAATAATGCAGCATTGACTGTAATTGTCATTTTAACAGTGCATTAGTAAAATGCTCCTAGGCCCGTGCACAGCGTGCACACACTATGCTTGTTTTACACACAGTGACGCACAGCACCACACACACATGCAGAATATTATAAATAAATACATTACGGTTCAAATCCTCCATCATAAAAGCAATGCGCGAAGATACGAATGCGCCTGGCTTTTAAAGGGAATGGGAAAAAGTGCAAAAATTAGAACAGGAAACGTTAAAATGTTCCCTGAGCAGATTTAAAACCAGGGCTTTAAACTGAAACTTTGACACAAAAATTAACTGTGGCAGTTAACATTTTAAAGTTGCTAGCCAATTTGGCCGGTGATGAAAGAAGCAAAGTGTCTGTTTTTAATCGGCCGGCTGCAGAAATGTTTCCAGGTTGTTCTGTTTTCCACCAAGAAATTTGGGCGTTTTTATGTGTGTTTGTGGCTTGGAAAAGTAATCTTTACCTGGCAATACTGCTTGTCGCACTAATCCTACATTTCCCATGAACACTTTATTGTGACGTGTCTTATGCTGCGTTCCAGACAAAAAATTTTGCCCATAAGTTACAACGTTAAGTCACAACTCACGACTTGGTAGCGTTCCAGGCAAAGTCACAACAAACCCAATCAACCAGGTAAACTGTGATTGAGTGAAAGTCGGTTTAGTTATGTTCATGTACAGCAGATTTGTGCGTCTGATGATAAAAATAATTACATTTGGCACACGTCAAAGCTGGCTAGCTAAACATTGTGCCGTTGGCAGGGTTCAGGTTAGGCTACCTAACGTTAATGTTAGCTAGCTGCTACCTAACGTTGACGTTAGCTAGCGCTAGCTCATACTAGCGATTTCTACCCAGTGACATATTTTGGGCTTAATAAACATAACCTGTAGTAGTACACAATCGTTTGTGTATTGTTTTGATTACAATGTGCAGAAATAATTTTTACGTAATTGCCTATTTATGTCTTTTTATTTCTATTTCTCACCGTTAATCACCGGCGTCTCTACAGCATCAAAGAGGGGTCGCCATTGTTGTTAATGTGTTGGTTGATAACACAGCAGAAAGCAAATTACCAATTGGAGCACACAAACAAAGGCACAAAGCAGAATGCAGGGCTATACAGTGTGGCAGAGTACCTGACCACACTGACTGGAAAGTCACAAAGAACTACCTTGACCAAGTACAACCTGGGCCTCATTTCAAAAAGCAGGAGTTAGCTCACTCTGAGGTGATGGGAACTAGGGGAAATTAGAGTGCGGATCGGACCGCATTTTTCTGGCCGAGCCCGGCCCGCATCTGACACAGTTGTGACACCGCTGAAACAGAATCTTGTTTTTTTCTCATACTAATGACACATGTACGTTTGTTTGTGTGGAAAGCTTTTATTAAGCAACTGTAGGAAGGCATTTGGAAATGTCAGCTTTCCAGAGTCCGAGCTGACGTGCAGTCTTTCAGAAACCCCCCTGAGGTGCAGCTTTCCAGAACTCCAGCTGAAGTGCGGCTTTCCAGAGTCTCAGCGGACCTGCCTTCGAGAGCCTCAGCTGATGGTCCTCCAGAGCTTTAGCCCTCGGTGTTGTGCAGCGACCCAAGCCCTTGCTGTCCAGCAAGCCAGAGCTCCAGAGTTGACCGGTGTTCCTGAGCCTCCGCTGATGTCCAGCTGTCCAGAGTCTACGTCGACTGCTCTCCCAGTGTGTTCGCTTACGGGTGACCCAGTGACTTTGCCGAGTTTTGGCATCCCAAAGACTGCCCCAGAGACTTTGCCGATGCCCGGCTTCCCAGATACTCTTGCTCCCCGTGTTTTGTTGGCGGACCCACCAACTCCTGATCTTGTTGCCTTCTTGGTGGACTCCAGCCCAGCTGACCCGTCGACTGGCTCCAGCCAAGCTGATCCTTCAACTGACCGGCCATCAGAGGAGTTCCGCCTTCGCCGTCGGCCTTCAGAAGGGTATCGCCGTCATCGCCGACCTGTTCGGCCACCAGAGGGGTTTCGCCTTCGAAGCCGGCCACCTGAGAATCCTCGACATCCTGTTCAGGCACCAGAGGGTTTCCACCTTTGCTGCTGTTCGCAATCCTGGACCCTGGGCTTAACTGACCGCAATTCTTCGGTCCCCAAGCTCACTGTTACCAGTTCCCGAGTGCTCACTTTTACCAGTTCCCGAGTGCTCATTGTTACCAGTTCCCGAGTGCTCACTGTTCTCAGTTCCCGAGTGCTCACTGTCCTCAGTTTCCTGGCCCGTTTGACTTTTTGTATCCCTCTTCATCCCTCCGGGGGTTTGACTTTTTGGTTCAACAAACTCTCCTTTTACGTAGAGTGGAGTAATGCATTTGAGTCCGACATTGTACCTGTGACAGAAACCTTTTGAAAATGGTCAAATTTGACTTTTTTGACTGAATTCTGAGGATGAAGAAAATATTTGTAGAATTTTAGAATAAAATCTAATAATGCCTTTTTTTAAATAAATAAGTTCTATAAAGAGAATGTATTGTCTCATTGGGTGTTGCACTATTATTGTTTTCAAGACCTAAACCAGCTTCTCCCCACATGTACTGCTGGTCTAATAGCCAGAGTGTTAAAAATAACAGCTATACCTGCATTTCCTACCACAACCTCGTTCGTCATAACTTCCCCTCAGATGCAAAGAAGACAGTATTTTAGTCGTATGTCACTCAACGAGGTCCGCCGGCTGCAGAGATGTCGCTCTATCTCCTCCTCCTCCTCGCTGAAAGCTTCGGTCTCAGCTTGAACGGTGAGAACATCTCATTAGTCAGCTTTTTTTATCAACATCATATCTATATTTTTTTTATGTATGTGAGATATACAGTATGTGTGTTTGTTGTGTTATGGTTGTCTAAGCTACTGGATGCCTAAAATTTCCCTCGGGATGAACAAAGTATCTATCTATCTATCTATCTATCTATCTATCTATCTATCTATTTATTTATCTATATTTTTGGGGTCAATACATTTTATATCTCAATGATCTACCTATCTCAAATGGGGGCAAATGTTTTAAATGTTTTTCAGGTAATGGGTGCCTGGGTAGCTCACCTGGTGGAGTGTGTGCCCCATGTATAGAGGCTCAGTCCTTGCCACAGCGGTCGTGGGTTCAATTCTGACCTGTGACCTTTTGCTGCAAAAAATGTTTTTGTCTCATTTTGTCATTAGCATTGTTTTTCAGTTAAAAGGTTGTTGTTTAGTACATCTATGGGGGTACTTGGCTTAAAAACACAATTCAAAAGGGGAACATTATTGTACAAAATAAAACTTTGAGAAACATTGCTCAACACTATAATCATGTAACCCTAAGTTATTTATCCAGTTAAGGGACATGAATCTTGTTTTCTGATGTTTTTATGTGGGCATTTGATCTTTTCAAACAGCCATGGCCCCATGTTAACTTCCTGTCAGTTGATTCACACCTATAGTGTGTCTCAAAGCGCTCACTTCCGTTAGTACACTAACAGGCAGTGGAGTTAAGTTATAACTTAATGTTATTCGCCAGTGGTTAAACTGTGGAGTTACACTAAAAATATGGGGGAGGGGAGGGCACGTGAGAAAACTACCAGGGACATTTACAGAAAAGTTCACCAAAATATATCACTCATTGCTTCCTTTTTACTTCACAGACACACCTATATTTAATGTGCAGCAGAACACAATGGCTACTCTTCCCTGTCCTCATAAGAAGGGCGATGTAACATGGAGTCGCTACAGAGATGGTGGCCGTGTGACTCTGGTTACTATCACAAATGGCGAGGAGAAAACATCTAACAAACGCTACAGTTCTCTGGCAGACAACTCCCTGGTAATAACAAGGGTTACATCCTTTGATTCAACATTGTATTTTTGTAATAAAAAACAAGCATTTCTGAAAGTGATAACTCCTCCCAACGTGGTGGCCTCAAGTGCTGGAAATGAACCAGTCACACAGAGAAACAACGGACTGTGTTCCACCGAAAACAAACAACCTTCAGACTTTTGGAAAGTGGCTGTCGGTGTAGTTGTCGGTGTAGTTGTTGGTGCCGTGTTGATGCTTTTGATGATCTTAACTCTGAGATTCTGCTTAAACAAAAAAAAGGAGAGAAGCACTCGCAACAACAACTTGGACAAAAGTGTGACCGATGAGCCGATTTATGAGGAGATGAAAGCCTACAAGGAGCAGCCAAGAGGGAGGGACTCGAGCATCAGTGAAGCACCGAGCACCTCCAGGCCACCCAGTGATAATCTGTACAGCACTGTTAACAAGCCAACAGGCTCCCTCTCTGCTCAATAAATTAATTCAACAAAATCTAAACTCATCCACCAGAGCATCTACAAGAGGGGATTGTAAAATACCACGTAGAAAAAGTAGTTTTGGATAGTCAGCTTTTTCCTTTCAAGCAGCCCATACATGGAATACCCACAGAACTAAAGGACTTCACATCTATCAAATCCTTCTCCAAATCCATAAACCATTGGTTATTGACTAATCAAATATGCTGCCATAATCCAGAATAATGTGTTTGTCTTTATCCCTATAGTAGTGTCTCTGTGTGTGCTTATGTGTTGTTGATGCAATCTAATTAGATTCAAAAACACTTTATAGTCATTGTGCAGAGTAGGCCTACAAGTACAAAGACGAAATGCTGTTTATTACGGCTACAAGGGACAAGCATTTTATGTAATTTCAACATTTGTGTACTCACATTGAATTATATAGCTAGTACCTGAGTAGGTTACTCGTAAAAACAATTGAGACGCAGCCAGTAAAGTGATCCCGACTGGTCCTGACTAACCGTGGCTAACGCCGCCATGCTAACTGCTAGCTAATCTTACCGGATGAGCAGGGAAGCGGGCCACGGCTGTTTACAACGTTTAGCCTGTTCAGCGGCCATAGCCAACAACGGTGAGTTATTTGAGGCCAAGAGAGAGGGGCTGTAAATCAGGAAGAGAGGACCGTGAGTTTGCAGTGAACATGCAGTTTTTAGGTTCGGTAGAGTTGACTCTCGGCCACTTGTTCGTGACCTCCTTCTTCTGAATGTATCGACTGGAACACTCTGAAGCATATACTCCCCCCATCAGTTCCCGGAAGAGGCGCAGCACCGATGCTGCTAACACTGGCATCGTCGCTAACGGTGCCTACGGTGCTTCAAAAGAATGGGCATCGTCTGTGTTTTGTCATTTTAGAACCGGAAGGTGTCAGTAGTATCGGTTCTCGTGACATCCCTATATAAAAGTATAGACAAGTATAGACAGGTGGTGCATAGACAGGACAACAAATATATTGCAGTGTTATAAGAGCTGAATAAATATGGCTATGTAATATGAACAGGGTATGAACAACATGTACAGATATGTGCAATGTAGTAGCAGTGACAAACTAATAGTAAGAATAATATAGGTATATGCAGTGTATTAGCATAATATATAATAAGAAAAACAGAAGAAATATGGATATTCTGTAGAACCATATAGACAGATATGTACGGTATGTAAAGCTATGTTGCAATATGGTAACATTATAAGAGTAGTAAGAATAACTGCAGGATGAATAGTATGAAGAGCAGTAGAATATGGCTATGTATAGAAGTAATTACAGTATGTACATGTGTGCGTCTATGCACTTTTATCTGTGTCTACTGTGTATGATACTGTGTTGTGTTTTTGTCATGCCTTCATCCTGCCAGTTGTCCTGATCTGGAGTAGTGGTTGTGTAATTGTACTTGTCTATGCCTATGTCTTTCTTGTGTTATGTGTATTTGTTGTATTGTTGGAGCGTATTTATTGGTTTAAGCCTGAAACCTGCTGGGGACTGTAGATGAAAATGACCCTGTATGGCTAAATCTGGCACATTTACAGGTTGGACTCTGTATTCATGTTGATTAATGTGCATTGTCCCTTTTAAAAAAAAACTTTGTGACCATGAACTTGTTGTCCTTCTGGGGACATTTTTGGCTTGTGGTGTTGCTTTTATTTGGTGCTTTTGGTGGGTTTTTTTAAACATTTTGTTTTATTCATGGTCAATAAACCTTATTTAAAGGAACACGCCGACTTATTGGGAATTTAGCTTATTCACCGTAACCCCCAGAGTAAGACAAGTCGATACATACCCTTCTCATCTCCGTGCGTGCTGTAACGCTGTCTGATGGCTCCAGCATTAGCTTAGCCCAGCACAGATCCTGCAGGTAACTGGTTACAACTAGCCTAGCTTAGCACAGATCCTGCAGGTAACTGGTTACAACTAGCCTAGCTTAGCACAGATCCTGCAGGTAACTGGTTACAACTAGCCTACTGCTCCGAATTGTGACAAAAGTGACAAAATAACGCCAACATTTTCCTATTTACATGTTGTGATTTGTAGAGTCACAGCGTGTACAAAAAACAACGTAACATGAGACACAGCCATCTTCTAACAATAAACAAACCGGGAACTATATTCTCAGACAGGCTTGCTGCAAGCATATCACTCCGCCCAGGTACTATATTCTCCCGCCTGTGTTTTTTTTTTATCTATCTAGGTCTGCTTTAAAAAATGTTATAATTTCAATATGTTTCTCATCATGAACAGGGGGTCCTGGACCCCTAGGGGTCCTCAGAGTCAATGCAGGGGGGCCTCCAAATTCCTGTTAATTTTTGAAAGAGTTTTCTAAAATGTAAAAGTCTTGAAGACCATGAATCCAAAATATTAGAAAATATAAATAAAGTCACTAAGGCCATCCACAGATAGTTAATCCTGAGGATTCACTGTGCCACATGTATGTTTAACATTAAAACATGATTTATAAAATCATGCCAACAATTATTAGGCCATTTGGATAGTTATGCAAAAAAAGATATGTATAAAGACTTTAGGCCACCCTACAGGTCATTGTAGGCCCAGTTTAATATGCAACTTGATTTTATGTCGTCTTTCTTTCAGTTAAGGGGTCCTTGGCTTAAAAAAACATTGAAGACCTCTGCTCTAAGTATACCTTGTACAGCTGTTTCACAGGGAGCTATAGGAACACATAATCAGGGCCAGGGCTTCTTAATTTCATTGTAAGCCATTACAGAGCCAAGTTGGGATGTAGAAATGGATGGCCTCTCTTCCTCTTCTTCGTACTCCCCAGAATTGCTCTGCTAACCCTTGTGTTGTATCGTCATATATATCACGCTTGGCACTTTTTCCCACGTTTTTGTCACTTTTCCTGACGTTTTTGTCCACATTTTTTGTCACTTTTTTTCAAGTTTTTTCGTCACTTTTTCCGATGTTTTTGTCGATTTTTTTTTTCCTCCAACTTTTGAAGCTTTTTTCTGACATTTTTGTAACTTTTTTCAACATCCTTTTGTCTTTTTTTTAAATGCTATAAAATAGAATAAAACACCCAAATTCAATGAAGAGTGTACTCATTTGTGAAGAGCGTTGTAGAGAACCATCCAATCTCAAGTCATCGACTCCACAGAACATTACCATCAAAGGGCAGAGGGTGGGATTCGTAGAAACATACAAGTATCTAGGCAGTTTGATCGACAAGTTCAATTTTAATTCTAACACTGAGATGCTTTGCAAAAAAGGCCAACAAAGACTGTTTTGTCTTCGCAAACTGTCAAAATGTTGTGTCGATAAGACCCTCATGACCCTCTTTTATAAATCATACATTGAGTCTGTACTAACATTCTCAGTAATTTGCTGAGAACTGCTCTTTCAATATAGTGAAGGTCAGCAGTAAAATTATAGGTGTCCAGCAGTGTAGCCTCACTGACCTGTATAATAGACAGGTAGTTAGGAAGGCCAATGCAGTTATCTCTGATAGCTCCCATCCCTTTCATTCAGAGTTTCAGATCTTACCTTCTGGGTCTCGGTTTAGATTACCTCCAGTAAAGAGCTATAGATATAAGCACTCATTTGTCCCGACAGCTATCTCTTTTCTAAACTCAGCTCGGAAGAGTAGAGAGACTATAACTATTAAATAGTGATGGGGTTATTTTTTTTTTTTTTTTTTTTTAATATGTATAGTATTGACTGATGGTGATTATTAAAGAATTTAAGTTTTTTTTTGTTTTTTTTGTGGAAATGTTGCTATAATATTTTTATGAGGAATATTGTTAGATGTTCTTTTTAACATGTGGTTCTTTAACTTATGGTCATATTTATCTTTTCAATTCTCAGCTGTTTAACCAGAGCTTGTAGTATTTTTATGTAGTTTGGTTTTGCATTTGTGACTGTCTTGTGTTTATGTCTTGCTGCAGAACAAATTGCCCTACGGGGACAAATAAAAAGTCTAATCTAATCTCTGCCAAAGCTCCCACACTCTGGACCAGTCTACCACTCCACGTCCGCTCTGCCCCATCCCTACCCATGTTCAAAAAGCACCTCAAAACATTTATTTTCATTAAGTCCTTTGACCCCTAACCCCCCTATTTGTTAAGCAACCTTGGGTACCTTGAAAAGCACTATATAAATCTAAGTCATTATTATTATTATTATTATTATTATTATTATTATTATTATTATTGTTATCCACATTATTTTCTTTGACAATTTATTTGAAAGAAACCCAAATTTGTGACTTTTTGAAAATGAGTCAAGAACACAGGAGGTGGTGTTAGTTTTCTCACGGTACACCATCCGTTAGTCTGTAAACTTTTAAAGGTGTTAACCTCAATAGGCCTCTGTATCTTCTTCCCTTGTGGCAGCTGACAGTGTGACCTCATCATCTTCCTATTAGTAAATTTAAGAAGTTACTTTAAAACACTGTAAAAAAAAAAAAAAAACTGTCTTCCAGTCTCTAATTCATTATGAACCATCTGAGATGAAGATTATAAGTGCCCAACATATTTCCAATTTAACAGGACTACGGTTACAACAGTGCAGGCCTCATCACAATTTCCTAAATAAATAACTCAATGGAGTCACCTTTAAATTACAGTTTTTTACAATCACTTTGCTACTAATTTCAGAACCTTGACGTCATTTTTCAAAACTCTAGACACAAAACTCACAACCAATGATCAAAATGCACATTTTTCAAAACTCTAATACTTTTTTCAATTGCTTGGATACAATACACATAAACCAAAGATCGTTTGTTCATTTAACAAAGATCAGCTGTTCAATATGACATAACTTAACATCAAAGTACTACTATTTCAAAAAGCATTTCACACATTACATTTCAGATGATTGTCTATTCATTCCATTACAATCATCTAACTATCAATTGATATAACTGCTCAAAATGATAAGTAACTGTTGCATTACTCTTAATGACTGTATGGAAACAGACAAACAATATTCCATGTTTAGATCATGAAAGTTTCAAGATAAGATTCATTGTCACCAATTAGTTTGGAGCATGAACCAATTAGAATACATTATCTATGGATGTATATATATATACTGTATATATACATATACATATATACTTGTACCACATTGTTCGCCATGCCCAAAGGTTTTTTCCAAGATGTTTGGCTAATTGCAATGTAGATGAGAACCTGTGGCCAAATCCACAAGACAGAGTTGATGAAGATGTAGAAGTACAGTAATCACTTCTTTGTTTAGCTTTTTACAGTACAAGCCAGTTGAGGAACACTGCATTTGATGTTTTGCAGTACTGTCTTTTCTATTTTGTAGCAAATTATTTTGCTTTGATTCAAGTAAACCTATGTTGTGATACTGTATTGTTTTTCATCAATATATTTCAGGTTATGGTCAATGAATCCACTGTCTGTAGTTTTCTCTCTACTACTGCAGTACTTTTACAGGGACATATTTACATCTAGTACCATAATGAAACAGGTATCACCTATTTTGTACTACAATATTTAATGATTGTACAAACGATGTGTTCGTAACGATGTGTGAACCCAGTGAAACTATGGGTAGCTTGTGTGTGGGTGATCTAAAGTAACGTTTTAATGGTATTTCACAATCAATTTGTCTTTTGAACCAATGATTGTGAAAGTGCAAGATTTATTTAAAGATATGAATGCACAATGCAATGTTTTGAACATTGGACAGTCTGTGTTACAACTGATGATCGTTTTGAGTTTTGTGTCTAGAGTTTTGAAAAATTACGTCAAGGTTCTGAAATTAGTAGCAAAGTGATTGTAAAATACAGCACTCTAAATCTCTTAATAATCCATGGTCTAAATCCACATTGTTCCACTTCCGGGATTGCTCCGGTGTTGCCTGAAACTCAGCCTGATGTCCATCCCCCTTCCTCTGTCTCTGTGTCGGGGTTCTAACCTCCGGCTGATCGGTGAGGACTATGGTTAACTGGTCCTCAGATCTCTGCAGGGTAAATCCAGACAGCTAGCTAGACTATCTGTCCAATCTGAGTTTTCTCAAAACTTTGTTAAATATTCTAGTAAAATGTAAAGTGTGCGTACGTGTGTGTGTGTGTGTAAGAGAGAGACAGCATGTGTGTGTTTTTATGTGTGTCTCTGTCTGTCTGTCTGTCTATATATATATATATATATATATATATATATATATATATATATATATATATATATATATATTGTATTATATATTATATTGTATTGTATATTATATATTGTGATGCCGTGAGAGGTGTGTGTTTGCAGCAGGTGGGGTGTAGGGCAGAGACCAGCCAAAAAGTAGTTGCAGACAAACAGAGGTTTTATTGTCAGCAGTCGTTTCAGAAAAAATTATCCAACGAAAAACAGTAATTTAAACTCAAAATAGTACTGGGAGTAACACCACTAGGTTTAGCAGAGACCCAGTAGCTTCAGTTCTTTCCCCAAGAACTCTGTTCCTCTTCCCTTTGCCTCTGCTCTCTTTGTCTCTTTTTCAGTGCATGAGCACCTGCAGTAATCAACAGGCTGGACATTTTCACCTCCCTGTGCAGTGCATGCTGGGACTTGTAGTGTGGGTGGCGGCCATTTTTGCCCTTGGGTAGACACTGCTGCAGAGGAAAATAGCGTCCCTCTACCACACACGTCCCCTTGTGATGCCACAATATATATATATATATATATATATATATATATATATATATATATATATATATATATATATATATATATACAGTACAGGCCAAAAGGTTGGACACACCTTCTAATTCAATGTGTTTCTTCATTTTCATGACTATTTACATTGCAGATTCTCACTGAAGGTAACAAACTATGAATGAACACATATGGAATTATGTACTTAACAAAAAGTTTGAAATAACTGAAAACATGTCTTATATTTTAGATTCTTCAAAGTAGCTACCCTTTGCTTTTTTTTGATAACTCTGCAAACCCTTCATGAGGTAGTCACCTGAAATTGTTTTACCTTCACAGGTGTGCTTTGTCAGGGTTAGTTAGTGGAATTTTTTCCCTTATTAATAAAAAAAAAAAAGCAAAGGGTGGCTACTTTGAAGAATCTAAAATATAAGACATGTTTTCAGTTATTTCACACTTTTTGTTAAGTACATAATTCCATATGTGTTCATTCATAGTTTTGATGCCTTCAGTGAGAATCTACAATGTAAATAGTCATGAAAATAAAAAGGAAACGCATTGAATGACAAGGGTGTCAAACTTTTGGCCTGTACTGTATGTATATATATATATATATATATATATATATATATATATATATATATATATATATATATATATATATATATATATAAATATATATATAAAATATAAGATATTTATGTCCGAGTCTGACCCGACCACAAAACAGTTAAATTTCTTCTCATACTAATGACACATGTACGTTTGTTTGTGTGGAAAGCCTTTATTAAGCACCATGGGTCATTTAAGCAACTGTAGGAAGGCTTTGGGAAATGTCAACAGATCAGCGCACATGGGGCAACAAGTGCACGTTAACCGGCAATTTCCACTGGATGCAGAACGCTCTGCGGAACATTATACGGAGTCATTAGGTTTCTATTAAAGTCAGTGTGTGTCCACTGACTGCGGATCGCCCTGCGTCCCGACTCCGTCCCCAGTTCCGTCAGTCCGCAGCCCTCTGCAGCAGATACGCAGAGCTTCTATTTTTGACGGACGACGGAGAGTTCCGCAGCAATTCAGCACCACGGCAGATAGTGCGGGACAGGAAGTCGAGCAAAGAAACAAAATAAATATCCGGTTAATTTTCAAAATAAAATACACCGTGCTCACGGCGGATCATATCTCCCTGCACTTCACCTTGAAAACACAGCACAGAGTTGTTTCCCCTCTACTCCTCTGGATGGAAACAAACTGTTGTTGGTTTTGTGGTTCTATTCTACGTGAATTTGCGAGATCTCGTGGGTCCTCGTGACTACAGCTGTCAGTCACGGCTGCAGCCGTTCCGCAACAAATCCGGACCTGGTGGGTATTGACGGATGGTGGAGCACACAGCAGACACGCAGCGGAGCCGGTCCGCAGCCGTTACGCATCTAGTGGAAATCCCCGTTAACACAGGTGCACACCTACATAATAAGCTGTTTTAAATGTAAAATGTTCAACGCCTTATCGCGCTGATGTGACCGAGCCCAACCCGAACCCTAAATATCTGTCCGAACCCGGCAGTTCGGGTATCCATCCTCTAATCCAAATATCTATAATATCGATACCAACGTTGGTATCGATATTGATCGATACTTTAGTTTATTGCCACACTATCTTGATCATAATAGCACTAAATAGGAACAACCAAAGGTCATCTACATAATTTAAAACAAATACCATGATGACTAGACCTTGGTTAGGTGTTCTTAAAATTGATGTATGTATGGTGAACAGCAAGCAAATATTGATTATATGTCAGTTACTGCCTTTTGCCTTTGCATAACTCCTTGTTTTTGGCACATGATACAAAGGCAGACTGCAGTAACTGCCAAACAAGGGGCAAAGGTCAATTTTGAACTCAAGAATTTTTTGCATACAAACATTTCTTCATTATAGCAACCATTTGTCAAATTTTGGGACTCCTACCTATTTTTTTTTCTCAGTTTCACACCCTAGCGAGTTAAGGTCTTTTGCCTTTGCAGGGCAGTACTGCTGCTCTAATAGCCACAGTGTTAAAAATAACAGCTGTACCTGCATTTCCTACCACAACCTCGTTCGTCATAACTTCCTCCCAGATGCAAAGAAGACAGTATTTTAGTCGTATGTCACTCAACGAGGTCCGCCGGCTGCAGAGATGTCGCTCTATCTCCTCCTCCTCCTCGCTGGAAGCTTCAGTCTCAGCTTGAACGGTGAGAAAATCTAGACAGCTTTTTTATCAACATCATATCTATATTTTTTTATGTATGTGAGAAAAACAGTATGTGTGTTTGTTGTGTTATGGTTGTCTAAGCTACTGGATGCCTAAATTTTCCCTCGGGATGAATAAAGTATCTATCTATCTATCTAGCTATATTTTTGGGCTCAACACATTTTATATCTCAATGATCTACACCGGTGTTTCTCAAATGGGGGCAAATGTACGCAAATTTTTTTTTTAAATTTTTTCAGTTAGCAGACCATTGTTCCTTATGGAGCCCTTTCTTTTATTCCAAAAATTCGATGTTTTTGTGGCCTTCTTTTGGACCTTTTCTTGTCTTCCTTCCTACTACTACTACTTTTGTTTGTTGTTGTTTTATACAAAGTTTTTTTTGACCTATTCTTGCCTTCCTTCCTTCCTTCTTTTTTACCGTTTAAAATAAAGTTTTTTCTCCTTTTCATTAGCATTTAAATGTTTTTTCAGTTACGTGGGCGCCTGGGTAGCTCACTTGGTGGAGCATGCGCCCCATGTACAGAGGCTCAGTCCTCTGTCATTCCCCTTCTCTCTCTCTCCCTTTCAAGTCTAAGATGCCCTGTCCAGTAAAGGCCTAAAATTGCCACCAAAAAAATTGTTTTTGTCTCATTTTTTCATTAGCATTGTTTTTCAGTTACAAAGCTGTTGTTTAGTAAATCTATGGGGGGGACTTGGCTTAAAATCACAATTCAAAAGGGGAATATTATTGTAATATAAAATAAAAGTTTGAGAAACACTACTCAGCTAGATAATGACATCATTTAACCCTAAGTTATTTATCCAGTGAAGGGACATGAATCTTATGTTTTCTGATTTTTTTTTTATGTGGGCATTTGATCTTTTCAAACAGCCATGGCACCATGTTAACTTCCTGTCAGTTGATGTCATTCACACATATAGTGTGTCTCAATACCGCACACTTCCGTTAGTGCACTAACAGGTAGTAATGCTAAGTTATAACTTAATGTTATTCACCAGTGGTTAAACTGTGGAGTTACACCAAAAATATATCTCTCATTGCTTCCTTTTACTTCACAGACACACCTATATTTAATGTGCTGCAGAACACAACGGCTACTCTTCCCTGTCCTCATAAGAAGGGGGATGTAATATGGAGCCGCTACAGAGATGGTGGCCGCGTGATTCTGGTTACTATCACAAATGGCGAGGGCAAAACATCTGACAAACGCTACAGTTCTTTGGCAGACAACTCCCTGGTAATAAGAAGGGTTTCATCCTTTGATTCAACATTGTATTTGTGTAATAAAACACAAGCATTTTTGAATGTGATAATTCCTCCCCACATGGTGGCCCCAATCACTGCAAGTGTACCAGTCACACAGAGAAACAACGGACTGGGTTTCGGCATTGAACCAGGCGCAGAGAACCAACAAACCTCAGACCTTTGGAAAGTGGCTGTCGGTGTAGTTGTCTGTGTAGTTGCCGGTGCCGTGTTGGTGCTTTTTGTTGATCTTAACTCTGAGATTCTGCTTCAGAAACAGAATAGAGAGAAGCACTCATAACAACAACTTGGACCAAACTGTAGCTGACGAGCCGATTTATGAGGAGATGAAATCCTTCAAGGAGTAGCCAAGAGGGAGGGACTCTTATTTTTAAACTACTGGACGAAAGCATCAGTGAACCACAGAGCACCTACTGTACATGCCGCCCTGTAATAATCTGTACAGCGTTGTTAACAAGCCAACAATCAAACCTTTGTGACCATGAACCTGTCCTTCTGGGGACAAAACATTTAAAATGAACTTTTTCTGGCGCTTTTGCTTACATTTTTGTGGCTTTTATTTGGTGCTTTTGAGGCTTTTGTAAACATTTGGTTTTAATCATTAATTAATTAATTTAAATGACATTATACCTAATTTTTAGTTGGAAAAAGAAGAAATCATGAGTTATTTTGACTAGTAGTTAAGATCAGAGGACTTGAGTAAATTACAGACTGGTTCATGTCAAAGATTAAACAGGATGCTGTTTAAAACCATAAAACCATTTTATTTCAAATGCTATGAAATTTAATAAAACAACCAAAATATAATGGAAGTTATCATTAATTTGACATGCCAGGAATGTTGCATTGGTTCCAAACAATGTACATCTATCCAAGTTATTTTGGGGCAATTTGGTTGTAAGAAACTGTAGTGGAAAGTTTTTATCTAGCATACTGTGTGTGATTTTTCTTTCATATATTAGCCAATGCTGCATGGGTTTTATATTTCCATGACTTTATATGTATTTGCTTTCATACTATACAATATTTATTCTGTTTTCTATATAATATTATAACAGTTATAGGTATCCATTATAAGTACTCTCTTAACTTAAGAGGCAATGGTGGATTCTCCTGCCTCCGTAGTACTGAGGCTACGCGGCCCCCCTCCCTCTCGTGTAGCCTCCACACTTGGAAGTACCTGGCAGAGGGCCAACTTCAATAGTCTGAAGCAGTTTTTTTCTGAAAACTCAGTAAAATGATTGCTGAGTCGATAAGAAATACAGTCCCTATCTCTACATGCTCACCCATAAAAACCCTGAAGTTTCTTTGTTAGCTGACACACTTTCACAGACTGCATTGTCACTCTGTTAAACTGTCTCATCCTACTTGCAATAAGAATAAAGAAAATAACATAGGAAACTCCAGTGTCAGACAATGTTTTCATCCAGCTTCATCACCAAAAACAGAAGAGACAACAAAACCCATATTTCTATATAAAAACTTTTGAAAGGACCCGAGGACAACACAAGGTAGGACGCAGCAGTGAGGAGTGTGTGTATTCTCTCGCCCAAAACCCACTACAGACAGGAAGTGTCAGTGAATAATCGGCTCTCAGGATCATAGTAAACATAGACAAGACCTGCCTATGAACTGGTCATCTCCATCCTTGTGAAAGAAGCTCAATATCCATAGTATAAATTCAAAATTAAAGTAGCAGCACGCATCTTTGCCTGTCTGATTGACATCTCTTCTTGGATGTCCGCACACCATCTGAAACTCAACCTTGACAAGACTGAGCTCCTTTTCATTCCAGGGAAGGGCTCTCCTAACCAAGACCTGACTATACCAATTGACAACTCTGTGGTAGCCCCCACTCAGACTGCTATAAACCTGGGTGTGACACTTGACGACCAACTCTCCTTCACTGCCAACATTACTGCAACTACCCGATTGTGTAGATACATGCTGCATAACATCAGAAGGATACGCCCCTTCTAATGCAGAAGGTGGCTCAGGTTCTGGTTCAGGCTCTAGTCATTTCACGACTAGACTACCAGTGATGCCACGTGTCGTTACTAGTAACGCATTACTCTAATATGAGCAACTTTTTTCAGTAACGAGTAATCTAACGCGTTACTATTTCCAAACCAGTAATCAGATTAAAGTAATTTATCCAAGTCACTGTGCGTTACTATTTGTCATTTTCCTTAGTAAAAACATATATTTTTTGCTTTCTTCTTGCGTCTCGGGAGTGAAGTCACGTGTCACGACAAGTCACGTTTTCAGCATGAGGACAGTTCACGTCCTACCACGCAGAGACACAAACGTAAACAACAATGGAGGGAGGAGAGATATGGAAATACAGTCACTATTTAGAGTTTGTGTCAGCTAAAGACGGCAATATTAAGGTTGGTTGTACACTCTGTGCTGGTGCTACGTCAAATCTGAAGAACCATTTGGAGTCGCAGCACTGCAGTCAAACTTTCAGAGCAAGTCCCAGCAGGTGGAGCGAAGCAGAGAGCAGGAGGTCCCCCACCACCCAAACAACAAAAGCTGGACTTCGGTGCAAAACCAGTAAGTGGGGGAGAGTTGAAGAAGTTGGTCGGGCAGTAGGCCTATGTTGTAGCGGAAATGCTAACCTTAAATACGGCTCTCTCTCGTTCCATAATAAACCAGATCCCTACTACTGGTAATGCCGAGCTGCCTCACAGTAAACCGGTTGTCATTTTTATGTTGAGGCTGTAGGGGTGTTGTCGGCAGTTGCTGAATGTAACTAATAAAGTAACTTGTAATCTAACTTTGTTATTTTTAAAATCAAGAAATCTGTAAAGTAACTAAACTACTTTTAAAATCAAGTAATCTGTAAAGTAACTGTGGCAACACTGTAGACTACTGCAACTCCTCCTGATTGGCCTGCCTGCATGTGCCATCCGCTAAGTTATAACCCAATGTTATTCACCAGTGGTTAAACTGTGGAGTTACACCAAAAATATATCTCTCATTGCTTCCTTTTTACTTCACAGACACACCTATATTTAATGTGCTGCAGAACACAACGGCTACTCTTCCCTGTCCTCATAAGAAGGGGGATGTAACATGGAGCTGCTACAGAGATGGTGGCCGCGTGATTCTGGTTACTATCACAAATGGCGAGGAGAAAACATCTGACAAACGCTACAGTTCTTTTGGCAGACAACTCCTGGTAATAAGAAGGGTTTCATCCTTTGATTCAACATTGTATTTGTGTAATAAAACACAAGCATTTTTGAATGTGATAATTCCTCCCCACATGGTGGCCCCAATCACTGCAAGTGTACCAGTCACACAGAGAAACGATGGACTGGGTTTCGGCATTGAACCAGACGCAGAGAACCAACAAACCTCAGACCTTTGGAAAGTGGCTGTCGGTGTAGTTGTCTGTGTAGTTGCGGTGCCGTGTTGGTGCTTTTGGTGATCTTAACTCTGAGATTCTGCTTCAAAAACAGAACGGAGACGCAGCACTCACAATAACAACTTGGATCAAACTGTAGCTGAGAGCGATTTATGAGGAGATGAAATCCTTCAAGGAGTAGCCAAGAGTTAGATACAGTCACTATTTAGAATTTGTGTCAGCTAAAGACGGCAATATTAAGGTTGGTTGGACACTCTGTGCTGGTGCTCGTCAAATCTGAAGAACCATTTGGAGTCGCAGCACTGCAGTCAAACTTTCAAGGCAAGTCCCAGCAGGTGGATAAGCAGAGGCAGGAGGTCCCCCACCACCCAAACAACTAAAGCTGGACTTAAAGTGCAAAACCAGTAAGTTCAATTCAATTCAATTCAATTTTATTTATAGTATCAAATCATAACAAAAGTGGGGGAGTTGAAGAAGTTGGTCGGGCAGTAGGCCTATGTTGTGTGAGAAATGCTAACCTTAAATCGGCTCTCTTTTAGTTCCATAATAAACCAGATCCCTACTACTGGTAATGCCGAGCTGCCTCACAGTAAACCGGTTGTCATTTTTATGTTGAGGCTGTAGGGTGTTGTCGGCAGTTGCTGAATGTAACTAATAAAGTAACATGTAATCTAACTTTGTTATTTTTAAAATCAAATACTCTGTAAAGTAACTAAACTACTTTTAAAATCAAGTAATCTGTAAAGTAACTGTGGCAACACTGTAGACTACGGCAACTCCCTCCCTGATTGGCCTGCCTGCATGTGCCATCCGACCCTGCATCTCATTCAGAATGCAGTAGCTCGACTTGTCTTCCAACCTCCCCAAGGTCTCTCACACTACACCGCTCCTCCGCTCTCTTCACTGGCTACCAATTGCTGCCTGCATCCGCTTCAAGACACTAGTACTTACATACAGGGCCCACGAGCGGATCGGCCCCCAGCTACATCAGGACATGGTCAAACCATATACCCCAACCCGCTCACTTCAAAGCTCTGCATCAGCCAAACTGCTTGCTGTCCCCTCACAACGAGGGAGAACTAATCACTCAAATCGAAATCCCGACTGTTCACTGTCCTGGCTCCCAAATAGTGGAACAGGCTCCCCATCGACATCAGGATGGCTGAAACCCTACATCTTCCGCCCAAGGCTAAAAACACACATCTCTTCCGACTACACCTCGGATAAAAAAAATAAAAAATTCTTGAACCTGCACTTATATGTGTCTTTGTAGCTTTGCTTATTTAAAGCTAATGTATTTGCACTTACTACTTTTTTTCTCGAGTTTGAACCTTCACAGTTGAAAGCATTTAATTGTAAGTCGCTTTGGATAAAACCGTCAACTAAATGACATGTAAATAATGTAATAATAATTCAATCAGGAGAGCGTCGTTTGCAGATATGCAAAGATATTTGTTAACAAACTGTATGATATTGAATGTACAAAGTCTTTGGAGATTGGACTCCATCGAAATAATCTTTTAAAGGGTAGGGAATAGGAACATAACCCCGATGGAGCCCAGACACTGGTGGCGGCGGTGAAGAGACCAGAGACCCCGGACCGAGAAGAGGTAGCAGGCGGTCAGCGGAGAAACACAACTACCGGAGGAGGCAGGGGAGGAGGGTGGGTCGATCGCTTTGCCTGAAGCGACAGCTGACAGCACAAGAAGAACAGATTTAAAGCAGGTTGTAAGGCTGTGATTGGTCCCGAATCTTGTGGCCAGGTCTGATTGGTTTAACTGACACGCTGTTCTTGAACAGCTGATTTGATTTAAGAATGAGTAGTGATTGGGGTAATGACGTCTTCCTGAAAGAATTTGCGCTGAGCTTCATTTCATAGTGTAAAAACCAGAACAGAACACGTTAAAAATGTTCCTGAGCAGGTTTATAACCAGGGCTTTAAATTGACACTCGCCAATCCACCAAATGTGGGTAAAAATTTACTTTGGCAGGTAAAATTTTAAAGTTACTAGCCAATTTAGCCAGTATTGAAAAAAGAAGCAAATCGCCTGTTTTAATGGTTGGCTGCAGTAGAAACACAATTACAAATTGGACCACATAAACAAAAAGCACAAAAGCAAAATGCAGTGCTATTCATACGATTCATAACGCTGCAGCACGGAGATCACTGTTTTTTGCAAGTAGTTTAAAGTATAAACTTGCATTGTTGTGACCCTTAAACCTTAAAACAAATGACTTAAAGGCACCTCAAGCCCCCCTTCCACAATATTGCTTCCAGCACCCCATCCTCTGTGAGCCCTTTGGGGCAGTACCACCCCATTAAGGAAACACATTAGGGTTAGGGGCTAAGAGGGTTTGGGTAGAAAGATGGGTAAAAGACATAGATTAGTTAAGGTTAGGGTTAGTTTAAGAAAAGGGGGGACCAAAGAGGGTGTTGGGGGGTTGGTAAAAAGATATAGATGGTTAAGGTTAGGGTTATGACATAACAGAAATTAGATTGTGGGATAGGATTCAAGAGAGAGGAGAGAGAGAGAGGGGGGAGTGTTTGTGTGTGTGAGAAAGAGATATATAGATGAGAAGGAGTGCTGTGTCTGCAGCAGCCCACACTTCAAAATGATGAGAAATTCTGTGAGAGGAATTAGGAGAGTGGTGGATTTATCTGCGCCAAACCCTCCGCCGGACCCGGCATAGGGAGAAAAGGATTTGTTTATGGAGTTTTCTTTGCTCTTGTATTTGTAAGTTAGGTGGTTAATAGAATTTAAATTTATATTGTTAAAGGAAATTGGGACCATCAGAATAGGGCTTTATATGTCTATATGAGTAAGCTGCCGTGATCGCATGAGTACTGTTTTAACCCTTGTTGTTTATTATAGAATTTACAAATTCACAAATCTCCAATCAACAATTAACCACAAGAACAAGAACAGTAAAACACAGTAGGGGAAGAACACAAATTCAAGTTGATAAAACCATATACATTGTTTAACAAATAAACAATAATCTTGGTAATAGGATTTGTTTAGTCCGTTGGGGTGTAGAGGATCAATTTCCGTATCAATTGTTTTTCCATCATCCTTCTGTCCTCCGTCATCCAGTCGGGTTGTGTTGGAGGCCCTGAAGTCTGAGATTTTCCAGTCCATGGTGGGAGAAGTGTTTCATTGGTACATGTCTGCTTTTTTTTTTGATCTTGTATCGGTGGGTTGATAGGTGGGAAGGTAAACTATTCTGGATTTCCCCAATGTAAGTTTTGCCACAGCTTCTGCATCCTATCAT
>NC_041332.1:4091925-4099425 GCF_004354835.1 Perca flavescens
AAGGTTAGGTATTTAGTTGTGATGGTTAAGGTGAGGGTAAGGGTTAAGGTTAGGTATTTAGTTGTGATGGTTAAGGTGAGGGAGGGTTAAGGGTTAAGGTTAGGCATTTAGTTGTGATGGTTAAGGTGAGGGTAAGGGTTAAGGTTAGGCATTTAGTTGTGATGGTTAAGGTTGAGGGGTAATTTAGTCAGGTTATGGTTAAGGTGAGGGTAAGGGTTAAGGTTAGGCATTTAGTTGTGATGGTTAAGGTGAGGGTAAGGGGTTAAGGTTAGGCATTTAGTTGTGATGGTTAAGGTTAGGGTAAGGGTTAAGGTTAGGCATTTAGTTGTGATGGTTAAGGTTAGGGTAAGGGTTAAGGTTAGGCATTTAGTTGTGATGGTTAAGGTTAGGGTAAGGGTTAAGGTTAGGCATTTAGTTGTGATGGTTAAGGTGAGGGTAAGGGTTAAGGTTAGGTATTTAGTTGTGATGGTTAAGGTGAGGGTAAGGGTTAAGGTTAGGTATTTAGTTGTGATGGTTAAGGTGAGGGGTAAGGGTTAAGGTTAGGCATTTAGTTGTGATGGTTAAGGTTAGGGTAAGGGTTAAGGTTAGGTATTTAGTTGTGATGGTTAAGGTGAGGGTAAGGGTTAAGGTTAGGGTAAGGGTTAAGGTTAGGCATTTAGTTGTGATGGTTAAGGTGAGGGTAAGGGTTAAGGTTAGGCATTTAGTTGTGATGGTTAAGGTGAGGGTAAGGGTTAAGGTTAGGCATTTAGTTGTGATGGTTAAGGTTAGGGTAAGGGTTAAGGTTAGGCATTTAGTTGTGATGGTTAATGTTAGGGTAAGGGTTAAGGTTAGGCATTTAGTTGTGATGGTTAAGGTTAGGGTAAGGGTTAAGGTTAGGTATTTATTTTATGGTTAAGGTGATAAGGGTTAAGGTTAGGGTAAGGGTTTAAGGGTTAGGTTAGGCATTTAGTTGTGATGGTTAAGGTGAGGGTAAGGGTTAAGGTTAGGCATTTAGTTGTGATGGTTAAGGTGAGGGTAAGGGTTAAGGTTAGGTATTTAGTTGTGATGGTTAAGGTGAGGGTGAGGGTTAAGGTTAGGGTAAGGGTTAAGGTTAGGTATTTAGTTGTGATGGTTAAGGTGAGGGTAAGGGTTAAGGTTAGGCATTTAGTTGGGTTAAGGTTAGGTAAGGGTTGTGATGGTTAATTGAGGTGATGGTTAAGGTTAGGGTAAGGGTTAAGGTTAGGTATTTAGTTGTGATGGTTAAGGTGAGGGTAAGGGTTAAGGTTAGGGTAAGGGTTAAGGTTAGGCATTTAGTTGTGATGGTTAAGGTGAGGGTAAGGGTTAAGGTTAGGCATTTAGTTGTGATGGTTAAGGTGAGGGGTAAGGGTTAAGGTTAGGCATTTAGTTGTGATGGTTAAGGTGAGGGTAAGGGTTAAGGTTAGGCATTTAGTTGTGATGGTTAAGGTGAGGCATTTAGTTGTGATGGTTAAGGTTAGGGTAAGGGTTAAGGTTAGGCATTTAGTTGTGATGGTTAAGGTGAGGGTAAGGGTTAAGGTTAGGGCATTTAGGTTTTGATGATGGTTAAGGTGAGGGTAAGGGTTAAGGTTAGGTATTTAGTTGTGATGGTTAAGGTGAGGGTAAGGGTTAAGGTTAGGCATTTAGTTGTGATGGTTAAGGTGAGGGTAAGGGTTAAGGTTAGGTATTTAGTTGTGATGGTTAAGGTGAGGGTAAGGGTTAAGGTTAGGCATTTAGTTGTGATGGTTAAGGTTAGGGTAAGGGTTAAGGTTAGGCATTTAGTTGTGATGGTTAAGGTGAGGGTAAGGGTTAAGGTTAGGGCATTTAAGGTTAGGCATTTGGTTGTGATGGTTAAGGTGAGGGTAAGGGTTAAGGTTAGGCATTTAGTTGTGATGGTTAAGGTGAGGGTAAGGGTTAAGGTTAGGTATTTAGTTGTGATGGTTAAGGTGAGGGTAAGGGTTAAGGTTAGGGTAAGGGTTAAGGTTAGGTATTTAGTTGTGATGGTTAAGATTAGGGTAAGGGTTAAGGTTAGGTATTTAGTTGTGATGGTTAAGGTGAGGGTAAGGGTTAAGGTTAGGGTAAGGGTTAAGGTTAGGTATTTAGTTGTGATGGTTAAGGTGAGGGTAAGGGTTAAGGTTAGGGTAAGGGTTAAGGTTAGGCATTTAGTTGTGATGGTTAAGGTGAGGGTAAGGGTTAAGGTTAGGCATTTAGTTGTGATGGTTAATGTTAGGGTAAGGGTTAAGGTTAGGCATTTAGTTGTGATGGTTAAGGTTAGGGTAAGGGTTAAGGTTAGGCATTTAGTTGTTATGGTTAGGGTAAGGGGCTAGGGAATGCATTATGTCAATGATGGGTCCCCACAAAGATAGTAAAACAAACCTGTGCGTATGAGTGTGTCAAAAGCCATCAGTGTTCAGAAAGGACTTTTCTTTGGGAATCTCTGTTGCTGTGTTTATGGAGCAGCTCCAATGCTAGCAGAGCCCTGATAGAACCAAACTCCATCCAGGAAACGAGCATTTTAAAAGTTGTTTGCGTGTCCTCTAGCCGACAGACCTGACAAAGTAGGAATTCAGACTTTTTACAAATCGGCACCATGATATTGTTTTTCCGGCATACTTTTCATCAGTTTATTTATTGCAATTTAAAAAAAAAAAACAGCAATCACAATCTATACTTCCAAGTAGGGTTGGGTACCGAAACCCGGTTCCACTATGGTACCGGTTCCTACGCAAACGGTAGTATTCGGACCGGATTAAAACGCGAATTTCGGTTTCCGACTGAAATATTTTTATTTATTGATATATTTTTTTCTTTCTCCCTTTTCTGCCGTGTGGCGCACGTGCCGGCTCGCGGTGTGAAGCGCGTGTCCGCGTTATTCCCCCGACATGACCTCTACAATCTCTGCTGATTGACGACTTTATGTACACGCTCTGAAACGGACGTAAAAATATCACACTTTCTCTGTAGTCTACCGTTAGCTAGCTACCGTAAATGTAGAGCTACTTTTAAAATGTCATATTTCCCCTCTGGGCTCACCAAAACAGACATAAAAGCATATTAACCATTCACTGACTGCACGTGATCGCTAGTAAACATATTACACTTGCTCTGCTAGTCTATCGTTCAGGACCAGACCCTGTAGCCTGGTGGTGGGGGGGTCTGCCCTTTTTAAACTCCTACCTGGGTGTGTACAGACTTCTTGGACCCCGTCTGAGAGGGTTTCTCCTGTGCAGGACATGCCATAAGTCAGGAGAGGTGTAGTATCTCGCCAGAGAAGGCAAATATGGTCATTTTTCTGCTAAAGTTTGAAGCTGGTTGGCATACCAACTCAACATTTATTTTGTTACTTTTTAATAGTGTAACTGTTATTTGATAAATTATTGTAGTTATGTGTTAGGTGACTTAGGTTTAGTCATAACATTTAAACGTTAATATATTGTTAAATTGAAATAATTTTCAATTTAAAAAAAAAAAAAAAACTCCATTAAAAAGCCCCTTTTGTCATTTTTCAGTTTTTCAAGAGTCTGTTTAAGAATCAGAATCTTTTTTAAAAGTACCGGTTCGGCATCGGAATCGTAAAAATCCAAACGGTACCCAACCCTACTTCCAAGTGGCGGATATCAGACGTAACGTTTCATTCCTGGACAAGGGCAGTTAACATTAGGGAGCTTTTTGCTCCGCCAGGTGATATTATAATTAATATATTACAGACTTTTGAATAGGTGCCATAAAACACCTGAACTCATGACCCATATGGACTGCGCTGCACTTTATGGACTAAGTCTTCTTTTAGCTACTTATCAATTGCCACTTCATCGATTTTATATATTTACTTATTTATTACTGTCTTCTTATTGCTCAGGTCTCATATCATGTGTTAATTCATGTTTTACTATGTTGTCGGGTCATACTGTGTGTCACCACCAGGGGGAAGTGCAAATTAACTGTTACGTGCAATGACAATAAAGGCATTCTGTGCTATCGTGCGACTAATCGCGCTAAAACCTTTGAAAGGATCGGCAGCCCGTCCTAGTTCCAGACAGTCCTGTCGTGTTCTCTCAGTGTTTCCTGTCCTGTGTGCAGGGCGTACGGCGTGGTGTCCATGTGCATCGGCACCGGGATGGGAGCTGCCGCAGTGTTCGAGTACCCCGGACCGTAGGAACCAGATCCAGACTCTCTCTCTCTCGGTGATACAAAGCCCCCTTTTCAGCCTTCCTTAAGATCTCATGATGTCTTCCGTACCGCTCACGTGTGATTAGCTACATTTCCAGCAGTCATACGCACAAGATTGGGATGTTTGTAGCACACCGTGGACAATTAACATTTACTTTAAAACACTTTAAATGCTTTTGCAAGCTGCCAGGGTTCAACGTTGAGGATTTTTTTTTTTCTCCACTTGTCTGGTCGGGCAAATGGGAAACATTTCTACTTGCCCCAAAGCAATTATTACTGGCCATGTTTTGTTTGGTTTTTTTTTTTTTGGGGGGGAGGAGAAATCAAACACATCAAAAGCATCAGGGGAAAAAAAAACAAGGAGAAATTGCATTCGCTAGACCCACCAGACTCCATGTAAATAATCAGTGATTTTAGCATTGTAAAACACACTTCATTCAAAGTGGCCAGAAACGCAACACAACTATGAAAAGCCGTTTTGGGGTCGTTTTTCCACTTTTCCAACCATCGCAACTCTGCTTGTGGTTGAAATAAACACATAGTTTAGTGATTTACATGTGGAGATATGCTGGCTCTATACACGCTAAAAGTCCTGATTATTTACATGGAGTCTGGTGGAGATATGCTGGCTCTATACACGCTAAAAGTCCTGTTTATTTACATGGAGTCTGGTGGAGATTTGCTGGCTCTATACACGCTAAAAGTCCTGATTATTTACATGGAGTCTGGTGGAGATATGCTGGCTCTATACACGCTAAAAGTCCTGATTATTTACATGGAGTCTGGTGGAGATATGCTGGCTCTATACACGCTAAAAGTCCTGATTATTTACATGGAGTCTGGTGGAGATATGCTGGCTCTATACACGCTAAAAGTCCTGATTATTTACATGGAGTCTGGTGGAGTTTAGAACTAGCAACTTCAGAGCTGTTTCTGGTTAAACAGGTCTCTCTCTGTAGGGATCCTTTCAATAATGTTGTCAGACACTTAGAATAATAATCTGAGTCTGTCTTGAACTTTTAGTGGACCAAATTGACGCTGATCATGTGTCCTGAAGCGTTACATTACAGCGTCAACGCTCAATACCTGACCAGTTTCAAAGATGTTCCCATCAGTCACTTACACACAAACCGGGTCTGAAGGGGGCTAGAGAGATTTAAAACAACTTATCAAATGAATGTCCCACTAAACTAATGCTGCTGTATTTTAGCTGGTAGCACTCGTAGAGAAGATGAAGTGCCTTTGATTCCACGTTGCTGATCTGACCCCCGATTCCTCCTGCTTTAATTCTTTAATTAAAAACGGGTCAATATATTGTTTTCGGGGGAATAAAACCATGCAGCTGAACTATGATTTTTGGACAAAAACATTGTTTTTCTGCTCGAGAGGAAGGAGAAGTTATTGCGCTGAAATGAGCCAACGAAAACCAATCCTGCAGCTAGAAGAGCTCGCAGACTTCTCGGTACTCAGAAGAACTGGTCACAACGTGCCCCCATAGACCAACTAATCTGATGGTTAATCTCTGGTTCATCTTGCATGAAACTAGGGCTGGGTATATGATGTGGAGAAAATCAAATATCACGATATGTCTGACCAAATACCTCCATATCGATACCGTAGTGTTGACTATTGGTGTTGTCGCAACATATTAACAGAGATTATAGATCAATAATCATCAGTAATGTGGCTATAATAACTTAAGTGGGTAAAGGTGAATAATAGAACAGTTACAACAGTCTGATAAGATCAGAAAATGACATCACTTTACTGTAATGCAGTCTTTAAAACCAGGAGAAGACACTTATGTCTTATTACGATATTACGATATCCAAGACAATATCGATATATTGCCCAGCTCTACATGAGACCTAATCTATCACTGCTGTTATCTGCAATGACTTTTAGAATTTCTTCATAACTGATTTTCTGTGTAAAAAAATAAAATTAAAATAAACATTTCAACAGGATCTGATGCAGCACGATCCAGTTTTTTGTTTGTTTTTTTTTATTTAAAAAAAAAAAAAAGGATGTGTTCAAATCCCCCAAAATCTTGGTGACGTTTTCCTATACACACAAATGTACAAAATGAACCCAGCAGTCCAGGCATCATGACTTTACGTAACGATACTTTCCTAAAGACACGTGGTGCGTTGTTAACATGGGTTAGGGGAGGTCCACACACACACACGCATAGACACAGACACACACACATAGACACAGACAGACGCATAGACACACACACACACACACACACACACATAGACACAGACAGACGCATAGACACACACACACGCATAGACACAGACACACACACATAGACACAGACAGACGCATAGACACACACACACACACACACACATAGACACAGACAGACGCATAGACACACACACACACACACATAGACACAGACAGACGCATAGACACACACACACACACACACACACATAGACACAGACAGACGCATAGACACACACACACACACATAGACACAGACAGACGCATAGACACACACACACATAGACACAGACAGACGCACACAGACGCATAGACACACACACACACACATAGACACAGACAGACGCATAGACACACACACACACACGCATAGACACAGACAGACGCATAGACACACACACACACACACACATAGACACAGACAGACGCATAGACACACACACACACACACACGCATAGACACAGACAGACGCATAGACACACACAGACAGACAGACAGACACAGACAGACACACACACACACACACACACATAGACACACACACACACACACACACATAGACACAGACACACACACACAGACAGACAGAAAAACAGGCACAGACACACACACACACACACAGACAGACACCAAACCCCCTCCTGACTCCGAGGTTCTACGTCCCTATAGGTGAACATTAACTGGTAACGTGGGTCAACGGTTGGCGAACCGCGTTGATAAACGTCTCGCCGTACCGCCGCTTGGTGACATCACTCCGGTCCGCGAGGAGTAACCACGACGCCGACCGACGAGGTCCTCGTCACCTAGGAGAACTTCTGCTTCTTGCGAGCCTGAAACTGCTCCGTTTTGCTTTTAACGGACCTGATGAGTAGAGACAGACCGGGGTCCCGGGGCCCCTTCGCCGCGGGAGGCTCGGGGCCGTCCTGCCGCCGTTCCTTCCCAGCAGCCCCGGCGGCCTCCTCGGCGCGGCGCTGCTCGTGTGCCTGTCGTCGGCGCTGCTTCTCGGCCTGGAGGCTCTGCGTGGCTCTGGTCTTCTTGTAGCTCGGGTGGGACGGGTCCAGGCTGAACAGGTGGGAGGTGAACATGGCCTGGAAACGGGG